>NW_028186379.1:5516322-5551341 GCF_003343005.1 Rhea americana
TATTCAAGTTGTTACTGTTACTAATACTACAAATAACAAGAAGCTGCACAAAAACTGTTATTCTGAGAGATGCTCATCAACATCAGGGTCCCTGAAAAAAGACAGAAGATAGGCTTTGCCCAGGAACTTCTGCAACTGAAACAATCAGAGGAGGTTAAATTGGGGGAAAGGGAGGTCAGTAACAAGTTTTCTGGTACGTGTATGTTAGGAGTGTGACGGGAGCAGCAGTTGGCTGTGAGTGGTGGCCAGCAGATGCGCAGCCAGGCAGGGACAGGAACCACCATTCCCGTGAGGGGCAGAAGCTCTGGCCCTGGGCTCCTGCTGGGCTCCGAGTTTGGGAGCTCCGAACTTGCTCCAGCCCAGACAACACTCACCAGGTAAGTGCCGACGTCCTGCCTCTCAGAGAGTCAGCATTTCCTGACTCCMACTGAGCTTCTATTGGTTTAACCTATAATTCAAGAAAGAAAAATACAGGCGGTGACACCACCTTGACATTCTAGCCTTGCCTTGCACAATTGTACGAGTTAAATAAATAAATAAATAAAGCAACTTATATCAACAAAAAAGGTCTTTCCAYCAGTAGTTTCTTTGCCACTGAGAGGAGATGATTTACCTGTCTCAGCAAAATAATTCCTTTGCCACTATGAACTGCATGTACACAAGTGAGTTTATAATCACCCTAGCAAAGTCTTTGAAATGCTGATGAAACTGTTTTGTAAATGGTCAAGGAAGGTCAGTCATATTCATAAGGGATGTAAATTGGTTTTCCCCCATTGGAGTCAGCAAGCCAGGTTGATTTACTCCGCGGAGAGAGCTGCCTTTGGCAGAGCCTTGCTAGGTAACATCAGCTGAGGATCTGGGCTGAAGAGGCTAAAGGGATTATCACACAGGAGTTGGTCTGGGCTTTGCCCAGAGAACCTTTCCCAGTGTTTTCACTGCTAGAGTGGAAGCGATCGTTAGCCAAGACTACCGTGGCATCTTCTATTGCTTTCCCAATCCAGTACAAGGCAGCCTTTTCAGTTTTGTTACTCCAAGGCAAAAGTTTTTAGCTATTATTTATTAGCTATTTCACACTGGGAAAAGCCTCCACGTTTGGCACACCACAGATTCCTGCTCACTACTCTCTACTCCGCTGGTTGAGAAAGCTGCTATTAAGTTTATGAAGTTCCCTGATTACTGTGGAGTCACTTATACTTAAAAGCGGGGYTTGCAAATCCGTGTTGATTTTTCAGATTTGTTGATTTTCCATGGCAGTGGAAGGATGCTGTTCTTTTGCTTTCATGAAACCTCATGTTATCAGCTTATTCACATAGTGATTCACTATCTTCTCTTCAAATACAGCTTTTCCTACTCCTTCCTACACCTATAATCAGCTGAACTTGAGCAACTTTTTCCTAGGTGGCAAGATGAATAACACTCCTACTGTGGCTGCTGTTCTCCAAACCTCTTCCCTTGCACAGAGCTGTGCTGTGGGGAGCAGAAGCTTGATCCACACTCTTTGGTGAGGAGGAGATACCAAAACTTTCGCTCAGCACCAGCTGCAGAGAAGTAACAAAGGCACTTTGCAGCAGTGACGTTCGCACACCAGTTGCAAGCCACAGCGGGCTCCACCTCAGGCATACCTGGAGCTATGCTGTGCGTGTGTGCAACGTGAATCAGCTGTCCACACTGCCACATCTTCTTCTTCCTCTCCTGAACTTGGAGGCTGAAAGAGCACCTTGATTTCGTTCATGCTTTGGACCCTCTTAGCATCACACAGTGGACCTGCGGGGGTGGTGACTGCTCCTCATCTGTCTTTCCTGCAGCTCCTTTGCCTACCAGCCTCCCTGACCATATATTCTCCTGTGCTGGTTCAAGTTCACAGGACTGGCAGGCAGTGTCCTCAGGAACTTGCTGGTATTGTGGGGAGGAACGGAGTACCTCTTCCTACAACCACGGGCCAGAGGTCAACCCTCTGCACTGCCCTTCTTGACATTGCCAGTGGTGTGTTTGGGTGACTCACAAGCTTACCATGACCCATAAGCTCTCCATGAATCTCCCTAAAAGAAAGTCATAATGCTAACATATTATGGCACTTACAGTAGTGCTGGGAGAATCCGATTTATAAGATGGAAAGAGCTGGGTAATTYTAAGTTTTATGTTTCTTTTCTTTGTTATCTAGAGTGTCTACAAGCTCCAGACCTGGACCAGGTCCTACACTGTCAACTACTGAATTGACAGGGATCAAAATGATGGTGTCTTGACAGTCCAAGTATTGTTACAATCCAAATTCTTCCTGTTAATTCAGCTTTCACCTATCCTATCTCAGAGGAACAGAATGATGACCTACCCCAGGTGCTATCTCACAATTACAGAAAATAACCTCCTTGAGGTCAGTGGTCCAACAAAGATATATAAAAAGATATAAAAAATAAAAGATATATAAAAGATCCATAAACCAGATCTTTCTCAGACTCTATCTAATCCCAAGAATTGGTCATTTGAGAGGTTAGATGCCTCCCCACTTTGAAGTCTGAAATTCTTACCCGTTTTTCCAGCACACATGTATACGAAGGCATCATTCTTTATCAAGTTTCACTGAAAAATGTCCCAACATCTGTGCAACAAACAAGGAAAATTACTTTGGCAGCATCAGGGAAAGCAAAAACAAATCATACAAATTTCAAAATTTATTCCAAAAATGTGATACTGAAAAAAAAATGCCAAGTGAATAGGTAAGCAATGCCAGGAAAAAAAAGAAAGAAAAAAGAAAGAAAGAAAGTTAGGACACAAAACACACGTGAGAGAAAAAGGCAATAATCAATATATTAATACAAAGCAATAATACAGCTGGTACAATAAAGCAAAACCATCAGGAGACATGCAGTGCATCATTATTATTCTGTTCTAATGAAAGCCACAACATGCAATGTACATTAACTAGTGTAAAGTCTTTTCAGCACAGTGAAATTCCACCACTTTACTGGCCCATTTATTTTAACTGAAAGAGAGATGATCCTGTTGCCAAGCCATCAGATGGTAAAAGGGATAGGCTATATTTGATGGATAATAAAAAAGGGTCTGCTACAGCTTTGCAAAATAGATTTCTAATGCATGGGGTATACAACACTCATGCCATACCTGAGGAGAAAAATAAAGGTGGGGGTTGTATAAGAGAGAATGTAGAGGGAGAGTGGAAGAGGGGGAAATATCATTATAAATAAACAAAAAAAAAAGTCACAGACATCACTCACATTTTTTCAACCTGTTCTTGTGATACAGATTGACAGCCCTTTTAATATGAAATAAATCAACCAGGATAAGGAATGTCTTGGAGAACATACAGATTGAGTGCTGATTGACAGAGTTTCTCTGAAACCCATTCTGTTTGCACTAGGTTTTTTAGCAGCTAACTTGAAAGGATGTCAGGTGCTTTGAAATGTTTCAAGTGTTTTGAACCCAGCAAACAATCGTAAAATGTGCTTATTGGTGCTCAGGCTGCAGCAAGAGCACGGCTATGCTCATGTAAGCACAATGCTGAGGAAGGCAGGCCAGGAAAAATTAAAGCAAAGCTTTCCTCTTCCATTCAGACATCATCCAGCCATCAGGACTTTTGGACTGTTGTCAGTGTTCATACCTGGTTAGCACAATATTTTAAAGTGAAGACACCGTATATTGGAGACTTGTATCAAGTCTGGGGAGACTGCAGTATTGCATTTCTTCTATAGACTTACAGTCACTTTTAACCAAGAATTGGCTAGTCACATTGCTGATAATGAGACATGACATTTTTAAAGTTGTGTGTCCAGTTTGCACCACTGCTGCTTTCCTGTTAGACTCAGACCAGCATTATGCCAGCTTTGATAATGTTGCAGATATTATGGTTAGCTGTCTCCTTGTATTTCCTGAAATGTCCTACGCCTGTTGTTATCTTGCAAAGCAAATACCAGCACATGTCATCGTCACAGTGAGAGAGAAAAGATGAAAAGCAAGTCCAATGGCATTTGCAGCCTATTTTAACAGCACTCCCSTAAGATTGACACCTTGGGCTTATATGGCTAAATTTTGTATGATTGTTTTTTTGGCTTTTTGTAAAAATGGCTTGACATTTTCACTTTTATATGAGGTACAAAAGTCATTCAGAAAGGAAGTTTTGAGGTTCTCCCTCATGGAAAAGCAGCCCAGTGAGGGAGTTCCTATAGCAAAAATATYAGCTTTGGTGAAAGGTGCTGGGTTCAGTTTGTGTAGTTCAGGCAAGTTCATTTGCAGGTGTCCTGAGTGATACAAATAGGGGGGTTCATCAGCATGGTCCACATCTCAGGTACCTCAGAATGRTGCAGATGGGCTACTAGTGCTTCTGCCAGGCTCTCGTTCCCCAACATTGCTCCTTCTATCAAAGCACTCAGTGACTGCTACTCCCCCTTCCTTGCTCTTGCCAACTTTGGAAGGTCTCACTCCATGCCCACATCCTTCTGCATCCAGCTCCTCCAAACAACAGATCTCCAGAAGGTAATTATTCCCTACAAAGTCCCTAATACACACCCTAATACTTGGCTGCCCAATCTTTGCAGGGAGAGACAAAAAAATTCCTAAATACTGCAGAGGCCCCCAAATAAAATTCTTGCCCGCACTGTGACCCAAGAGTGAGAAGACCTAGGTTCCTGGTCCCATCATTCAGTGTGGGAGTAGAGGGAAACAGTTTTTTAAACTCCAAGCTCTCATTTTTCTTCTAGACTTTGCCTTCAAGGCCCAAGTCTCCAACCTCCTGAGCCAATTTCCTTCCTCACTGTCCTCCTCACTTCCACYTCTGGCAAGGACACCAGCATCTCTACCAATTTCTCTGACCCTTAGGGCGATTGTACCTTGGTGTACCAAGACTTGCTGAGAAATGCAGTACTACCATTGTTCCTTGGAGTGCCATGAGGCCGCTAGGTGTCCTGGACAAGTGATGGCTGTGCCTGCACAGGTTGACATTAGGCAAATCTGATGTGTCTGAAGTGTCAGGAGTGGATCAATCCATTGAACTTGTGCTGAGTAAATGGCCCACATGTGGACAATAACTGCAAGGCAGCTGGGACATGCCAGATGCAATGGACATGATGCACAGTGCCTTGTCCCAGGGGCACTGAATGTATTGCATAAGGTCTGCTCAGGTGGAAATATTAGAGTTCTCTGATTTGYGTCTTCAAACAGAAACACCCTCCTGCTCTGTAAAGACATGGTTAGTCATCTAATACGTATGACTTTCTGCAAGGCCGCCCTGGAAAATGAGACGGGATTTTACACCACATGACATTACCCGGGCACACAGAATGCTACTGAGTCCCAGGACCCTTCTCCCATCCTCTTTCATTCAGAGCTACATTTCTATGCACAAAAAAAAAATTGTGCCTGGATTTGAATAAAAGTGAAATTTCAGAGGAATTCCTTTTATCTCTATAAAATCAAGAGCGCAGGGCCTGCTAACYAGGCTTCCCATTTCTCCCTCTCAGAAAGCCTTCCAGGCCACCTTCCAGTGTTTACAGACATGTGGCTGTTAAATCCTGTAACAGAGGGCTCTCGGGATTCAGTTGCAATATTACTGTTGGCCCTTATTTCTATAAACTTAGACTGARGCCTTCACATCACTGTGAGTAAAAGGCAGGAGCCAGACTGTAACGATGGGAGCCATGTACTGATCTCTATTTTAACAGATGTTTCAAGGAAGATACACCATGTCCCTGATCTTTTCTGGGCACAAATCACTGGTTAGCCCTCCCCTTCCCCATCAGCACGCTGGTGGGCACAAAAGAGAGGGCGACACRAGGGCTCCATCCTCTTTTTGGTTCTTCATGTGGGAAGGAGAATGCTTGGTGACCCTTACTGTGATACTTGCTGAYTCTGACAGACCAGGTTTCCCACGCAGAACTGAAGGGGGATCCTCTYTGACTCTTTATTTCTGAGAAAATACACACAGAGTTGCAGTCCTGAGCCAGGAGACTTAGCATTTGGGGGTGCTTTAGAAATCCCTGCCCTGTGCCTGTGCTGCATGAGGCCATCTCCTCTGTGCACTGCACATGTGCCACCTCGAATTGGGGGTCTTCCCAGGGCACAGAGAACACCGCAGACACCTTCTGCTGGCCCTTCCATCCTTTTCATGCATTAGACAGGTTTTGTCCATTATTTCTRTTACCTTTTAACCTATTAACTATTTCTGTTCATCTCCTCTGAGGGGATGCTAAACGCATGTGGAAGCTAAGCCCACATCACAGAATGGTTGAGACTGGAAGGGACCTCAGGGGATCATYTAGTCCAACGCCAACCACAYGGAAAARCAAAATAAGTTTCATCCCTGTACGGTCTCTAATGAGATCAGCAAGTCTCTTTCTTTACTTGTATTTATGTGCATGTCATTTCTTTTTGATGTTACTTTCTCGGCTTCCACCCAACTCTTGTTTTTTCCTTTCAGCTTTAGCAGTGACCCCTCTTGCTCACAGCTGCCTCCAGCAACGGGAGAGCCCCCTCCCCTGCTGCTGTGGCCCAACTGTCAGTCGTTTATGTATGGGAGCTGAACAGCACAAGGTCACTCAAACTTCCTCCTGGCTCTCTTTGCCCTCCAGGGGACAGCTGTGCTGTGTGGTGGCTCCCTTGCATGGCATATCAGAGACACCAACCCTCGCAGGCCTGGGCTGGGGGGTGGCACCAGGGATCGAAGCTCAGTTCTCCAGGAGTTGGCAGCTTTAAAAGGCAGCCCCCTAGAGTGCTGAGCAAGTGCGCTGACTAGCATCAAATCTATCTTAAAGTTGGAAATATGATCCAGTTGGGAATGACTGTGATTTAATGTCATCCAAGTACTATAGGGCACACTTCTTAAAGAAACTGCTGTAAATTATTTGTGGCTAATTCTGCTGTGGATGGAGGGCATGATATGTTCACAAGTACAAGAGCCCTGCTTGTATCTAATAATTGTTATATCTTCTCTGAAATTTACTGCCGATGTCTCAATTTTAACAATTTAAATAACAAGCTTAACCAAGCGGAACCAGGCAAAGGCAGGCTGGCTCCCTTGATGAAAGCAGGACAACTCTTATGTCTGAGTACATTTATACTTTGACATGAGCAGTGACACACAAAGATGAAATCTGGTTAAAACTGCAGCTTTCTCAGCTCTGTGACAGCTTCTTACTCTAAGCAAAACTGTTTCCAAAGTGGGCATACCTGCTAACTTTACTTAGAAGAATSATTAGAAAAAATGACTCCAGGAAACAAGACTAGGGAAAGTGTGCTACTAGATTCAGAAGAGCTGTAGAATCCCTAAACCACCATGATGGCTCTATGCTTGGTTGGCCCTGATGGAGCCCAACAGCCCTACAGGCCCTGGCCAAGCTCCATGCATGACCATAGGACTTAGGAATGACTTGAGCTTGAATGCAAATCGGGGAGGTTTAACAAAAGCATGTGTTGCAGATGTTAGCAATGCTGTGCGTGTTTTAACTCTATGAAACATAACTGGTGATTATGGGGACTGGGCTGAGGAAGGTGATTTAATCATTTAGTAGGGACTTATTTGCCGCTGCAGGGAGGGAAACCTTGGAGAACAAGTTCCTCATTGTCCCTGAAATGGAATAACCCATAAAGGGAAAAACAAACCCCAACCTATCGTCAGCTTCCACTTGTAGTGTTTCTGATTAATTCTAATCTGAAGAGGAAAAGGAGAAGTTCTCATTCTTCTACACAAGATAGCAACACTCTTTCAGTTCAAAAAATCAACAAAAGGTTCCTCTGCCCACCTATTGCCAATCCCCACAGATGTCTGTCTCAGCATGTAAGTAGATGAAACAAATATATACAGCTGGAGTAAGAATAACTTAGGTCTGATTGCCCCATAGATTTAGTAGAAGACATTTCCTGCTTGGCAGAGAGCTGAACCTCAGAAGAACATTGCTTTTCATGCATGCTGGTTCTCCTCTGCGTGATAAAAAAGTGGGAGGAAACTCTGTGATCCAAAACAACTACTATATGGGTCTGGGAATAAATATACTGTAGCTCATTGATATTTATTGACTGCATACTGAAAATCTTCTCTTTCTGGTATGCGGAATGAGGCTCGTCCCAACAAGCTCTCTGTACCAAAGACATCCCCAGACCAGCTACCACCCATCAAGTGTCATGAAGTGAGAGGCTGTTCCAGGATGAGACACACTCAAATTCCCTTTTTGACTCTATGGTGGGTGAAATAGGGAGCTTTATTTACTTTGGCAGGTTGTAAATCTGGTTTCTTGTCTGGGAGACAGTTTGTCCTTGTCTGCAGTGAAACTATGTTAATGCCACATCAGCTATATTTATTGTTAGCAGCGGATGATTCTGATAACAAAACTGAGGGAAAAGGAAAGAAGAGTCTGAGGTGAAGGAGACTAAGTCTTTTTCTCCTAGAAATTGTTTGCTGTTAAAACATCTTGAAATTGCTCTTGGAGCCAATCCTAACAGTGAACCTGGCAAGAGTCCTGCTGATGCTGTAACTTATGTGCAGTTCCACCAGTTCCCAGAAAAAATAGGTTACTGGAGCAAAATGATTTTGTTGCCAGTAGAATTATATCTATGCCACGAGTTTTACTGGCACAGGTTTGGGAGTAGCTTGGATGATTTTTTTTCCATGTCTCTTACCAAAAAAGGCCAAGTGCTATAATATAGTCCAAGCCGAAAACATCAACTATGGTAAGGATTATACAGGAGAGTAAAGAAAGATTTAGTGAATGAGAAAAGAAATAGGTTTGTGATAGGAATTGAAGATACAAAAGGAAGTAGAATGGCAGCTATTGTATTATTTATATGATATATTGGCATAATTATTCATTATTTATTCTAGTCTTGAAGAGTCACAGGCGTCAATCAATTTCAGATCTTTCAAGACGTCAATCTTATCATGAGAAGGTAGGCTTTCCTTGGGGTCAGCTGGTTTCAGTATATTAGTGCAGTGAAAGATAGTCCATCAGGTTTGTCAGCTCTCTGGGGAGCTCCCTTAGCCTCCAACCACATCCTCGAAAGCCTATTTACTAAATCTCAAGTATCCACGATGATACAACAAGCCAGACAATTACAGACGGATGATTACAGTCTGTGTGTGCATCCCTCCTGTTCTGCAAAAAGGAACATCTATTTCTCCCACCTATGTAAGGGACTATAAGCAATATCCAGAAGAGGAGATGGAGGTTAGGAAAACCTGCCCTTCATATGCTTTGTGTTTCAGACAGGGAACTACAGGAGGCAAACTCAGCCCTGTCTGCAGGTTCAACCACAGCAGCTCACAGCATTTGCAGACAGCACAGCAGTTAAGACACCAGCTTGCTAGGAAACAGCATTAAAAACCCACTCAGAGACAGGATGAAGACGGGCTACACAATCCATTTATTTTGTGTACAGCCTCTGGACTTCTTCAATGCAACAGCATTTTTTGAGAAGAAAGCAGGATGCAATGTGTTTGGCATGGTCCCTGTAACRCAAGGCATGAAATGGGCCCCTCGCAACTCTGGATCTCAGAGCAGCTGCTTTGGGCTGACGGTAGCTGCAATGCTATTAGAAGGAAGAAAAGAATTTTCCTTGTACATAATGTCAGAGTTTATGCAAATCTTTGGACCCGCACCTAAGCCAGTCAGGTTTCTGACAAGCAACTGTAGATGATATATTTACCCTAGATAGAGAGATAGATACACAGGTAGAAAAATGGACAGCTCCCAGACTTTCTTACACCACCACCAAGAAGAGAAATGGTTGCAGTAAGGAGTTCTTTTTTTCAGTCCTTCCTTTGGGCCAACTTGGTTTTGAACATGGCAAACTGGCAACAGGAACGTGCTGTAAGCATTGCTTTGCTCAGTACAGCATATTCTCATTTCACATGCACCAAAACTAATGAAGCCCAGGTCTTTACAGGTTTATGTCTTGTATTGGTGTCTAAGGCGCTATGAGCTCCAGCTGAAACTTCTCCCTCAGTCAAGCACTAGAGGCTGTCTCTGTCTCCCTTCCCTTCCGTTGTTCTCCGTGTCCCTCCATCCGTTTATCTGGACTGAKTGCAGTTGCTAGTGTTGTGGTACAGCAGTTTTGCCTGACAATAAGGCTGTAAGGGTGGCTTGCACTTCCCAGATGGGAATCAAATGGCTCCCTCTGACCAAAACAGGCTGCCAACGGCAAGGTCCCACCTCCCCCTGGCATTAGCTCTGGTGCTTCTCCAATGCCTTGGATCAGCTGAGTAATCTGGGAGAAAACAAGTCATTATTTTTGCCTGGTTTATATCTTGTTGCTGTAGGTGAGCTGTCTCATGGAGAGGTTGGCTAGGCACAAAAGCCAGATCTGGGTGATGCCATGGCATGGCTGGATGAAGTGGCAGCAGCAGCAGGACTTCCCCTTTTCACAGCAACAAACCGCTCCATTGCTCAGTCATAACATTAAATCTTGCCCCATGTCTGTCTCAGCTATATGGCCATCTGTTTTCTGCAAAAGGTGTAGGAGCTACAATACCTTTGAAATAGTCTTACCAAATTTGACTGACACAACAAAAAAGCTCAAAACAGTTTGGATGAGACCCAACCTACATTGGCAGTGTGGAAACTGAGTTGAAATTACATAAATCTGACCTTAGCATTACTCTGATCCTGTATGTATATGAGCATTTTTGTATGCATACTATGAGCTGCAACATTGATCTACAGATTAACTTTTACAGGATCRGAGCCTTTGTTTTCTTTTGTTTTCTTTTGATTTAAAAACAGTCACTGAAGCGTAACACCAAAAAATTATTTTGGCAAACTTAAATGATAGTCACTGCGTAAAAAGTTAGCACTGGTTAATGAAAACGATGCATTTTTATTTACTTGTTTCTGACACTAACCTTTTTATTTGAGGTAATTTTCTTTTAAGATGCTTCACTTTTATTCTTCTTTTGATCTGTGTTTATGAGATCCCATCAGTCACAGTAAATCTTAGTCTGCTAGGATGCGGCCCTCAAATTCAGACAACTGTAACCAACAATCAATAAGATTATTTTACTTTTAATGATCCACCTGCATGAAAAAAAAAACTTGCTTTCTTCATTAGACCTTGCTAATATACGCCCACTCTTTTTCTCTCTTGATATTTTCACAGCTGACGAGACATGTGCCTGATTCCAAGCAGCCAAAGATTTGAATGATTCAGACTGCTTTGAAATGCAGCAGGGCAGACACAAATGCACAGAGGCGCAGGAGAAATAAGCCTTGCCCTGGAGCCACTACTTGCTCTGTGTGGCCAGGAACCTGGGTAGCAAGGACTAAACCAGCATGCTCTCTCTCTTATACGGGGCAAAAAGGGTGGCAATAACACACAGGTGGCAAACGCCAGAAGACGGCCCCATGGAGCAAGGGGAATGCATGGGACTCCATGGGGCATCTTTTGCCTGCTTGGAGACTCCTGCAGGCTGCCCTGCAGGAAGCAGGGAAAATGAAGCTGCTGAGCAGCACAAAATRCCCATTGGGGCTTCTTCAGCCTTTAATTTCCCCTAAAGTGAGTTACTGACCACTGCACTTACAGACACAGAGAAGGAGGAACAGTGCTTTACACTTATGCTGGCCTTTCATTTTGCTTTCAAATTACTGTAAAAATCTTCTCCTTTATTTTGCGTCAAACTGTGGCTCTTAAATTCCTCATTAGTGTGAACAGAAAGGTCTGGCCTCAGATGTAGCTACATAGAGAGCTTTACTGCCTAGCTACTGGGGAAAATTTAGCTGTTGTTTCTTATTATTTTGTGCTATTTAATTCAGTTCTTAAAATAAGAGCAGTAATAATTTAGATCATTTCCAAATTTTCCAGAAGGTTAATAAAGGCAAGAGGCCAAAATTTTCTCTCCATCATATAGTCCTCAGTTCAGAAAATGATGTGCCAATAACTGCAATAATGGAATAACTCAAAAAAGAACCTGGCACAAGGCATATGTGAAATCCTGGTCTTGTTAAGTCTATAGCAAGAACCTCACTGTCTTTATGGGGACAGGATTTCAGACAAAAAGCCCTTTCTAATGCATGCTAAAGAATAGCTGAACCTGAATCAGAGATGAATCCCAGTCAGGAATAAGAAGCAAAAGGTTTCTTTAGAAGTTTACTGAAAGTTTGGTTAGCAGAGATGATAATTCCTTGATCTTTAGACTGCAAACATTTGCCAGATATCAAACAAAATGCAAAAAATAACACATGCAAAACCAAGATAGAACAAAACTAGAAGATAATGATCTCCTAAACCAAATATCCGTGCTGTAGTCATTGCTCCAAAGAGATCAGGGGAGCAGCAGAGGTGGGCATCAGAAACCCTCATCCATGCTTGCTTTGAAAGGTACCAGTTGGGTTCTGAGCTGCAAAGCAAAAAACAAAAATACATGGTAACAAACTCTAATTTAGCCAGCTCTGCCTTCCCTCCTTGCTGCTCGGGCACTGCTAACAAGATCAAGTATGTCATTTGTGTCAACCCACAAAAAATAATTCTTTCTAAAAACACTGGATAATATTCATTGGTGTTGTAACTTTACTGCATGTGGCTGTTTGCATGAGGATAATTTGACCTACTTAGGCCCACTCTAAATTATTGGAAACAAATTAAATTTGTAGTTCTTTTATGGTGTAAATACACGCATAAAATCCAGAGATGTTTAAGAAATTTATTGGCAGAGCTTTATGCAGCAACTGGTCTAGCCAGCCTAGAAAAAGAACACTTCTCATGTTCCTATAGAGTTTACACAGAATACAAAGATTCCTTTGTCTTTCTCTTGCCTTTGTCTCTGCATCTGATACCAAAATTAGTTGGTATAATCTTAAAAAGAAATAAAGAGGGTTCTTCCTTGAATCCATGCCAGAACTGCTGTATGAACACATTTTGAACTGCAGCCTTAAAAGTAGTTGTGCTTCTTGCTTTGTTCTTTCATTATGTGAGTCTCACAGTTATTCAGTATTTTATTCTCATTAGAATACTGCTTGTCACATGTTCTCACCAGAAACATTCATCACCAAGGTCAAAGGGTGAATATCGTGATCTATTATGCTTAGAGGAATCTAATGAAAAGCCACATAATTATCCAATTTTAAGAGACGCATGTAAAAAAAAGAAGGGGGGGGCACTTGCTATAATTTAAATTGTTTTGTTTCCCTGAAGCAAAATTCAGCACCTGATTGACAGGACATAATGATAATTCTTATTGATATGGTGATGTTAATTGTGTAGAGATATTTAATAAGTCCCATATTCCTGAGGTAAATGCATGCTCTTAACCTGCACCTGAACCTGATTTTGGATGCAGTCTGAGGATGAGGCAAAGATACAGATAACTGAGCACAAGTGGATTTTCAGTCTTGTGTGGCAGAATGGAAATTGGAATCTTCAGAATCTATTAGGAGAACAATTCTGCAGTTGCTCACACTTTTATAAATTATGCTGTATATGATGCTAAGACACAAAGTCGGAGAGTTTCAATTGGGGAAAATTACCATGACTTTACTGCATCTACAGGAGTAGGCTTCTTCTTTTTTTTTTTTTTTTTTTTTTTTTTGAAAAGGGGTAGAAAGCAGTTTACATTTTAATAGAGACATACTTAGATAAGATGAAAAACATTCTGTCACTTAACCCGCTGACTAGCTTGTCCTCTAAAATGTGGGACAAATAGTAGAAATGAGAGACACAGCAAAAATACGTAAGAAAGCTGCAAACAACGTAGTCATTTAAGTGTATTTTACATTCAGGATTCCAACCTGGTGGTAATAACCAGCTGTAACAAGAACAGCAAGGGGACAGTGAAGGGTAGCAAAGTGGCTGAGAAAAGAAGCAGATTTCAGAAAGAAACAGGTTATATTTGTGGATTTGCCCCTGGGGCACGCACCTTGACACTGACTGAGTTCTTCAACCTCTCCGTGTACCTTAATTCTCTCATCTTTGCTATAGAGATAATGATTCTTTTCTTCTTCTTCTTCTTCTTCTTCTTCTTCTTTTTTTTTCAAATGTGGAATTGAAAATCCAGAATTTGAATAATGTATTGAGACTGATCCATTTGGAGTTTGCTAGCCCCAAGATGCTGAGCACTTCAAACTCTCATCCATATTTCAGCACATGGCCTGAAGYTTACTGGGACTATCCATGCATTAAAAACTAAGGCCAGGCTTACATGCTCTGCTGGAAGATGCCCTGCATGTGCTTGCAGGGGCTTCAGTTCACTGTGAGCAGTATGTCAGATGCCTGCGTGCGTCAAGCACATGGAAACTACAGGAAGTGTAGTTGGACTGCCTAGGAAGCTGGTCTGCATGCTCGAGTGCAGAGCCAGGGTTTGGGACCTGGTTCTGGTGGCCATACTGGTGTTTCRTAACAAATTATCTGCAACACGTTCCAGCACACAGCCCTGAGCTGTGCTTAGCACTAGCACTACAGCAAAATGAAAGAGGGGGGCACAGACAACACAGCTGCCCAAAAAAGCTGAAGGGCACAAGACCTCCCAGCACAGCTCTCTGCCGGCTGCCCACACTATAAACTTGAGTGTGTGCTGCCCTCTGCRTGTTTATTTCTCTGCAGAGCAGGAGGTGGAGGAGGTGGTGGGTGGAGGAGCCTGGAGCTGGGTCCTGGCCACCCACAGCACAAAGGAGAGGTTGTCATTCCCCTCGTATAAGGGACAGGAGAGAAATTACTTCCTCCAGAGCAAGGTAGGAACAGGGGAGGGACTGTGGCTGGCCAGGAGCCGCAGGGTTGTAATGCCTCCCTGGGGCTCCCCGGGTTTGGGGCCGTGTGTGTCTCGCCCCGAGTTCAGGGCACTGCTCGAAAGCAAACACCAACCCATAAGCAGGGCAAGTCAGAGACCTCCGGGCTAAGCCACACGCTCTTCATAGTTTCTGCATTTTGGAAATCGATCCTGTTGGTATCGTTGACTCACAAAGGCTTGTACTTTAGGACCCAGGCTGTTCTACTAGGATAGGAGAAGTGACTTAAGGAGCAAGTGAGATCAATAGAACAATCAGGGACAAAACCCAAAATGAGGAAAGCGTCTCCGAAAGTTGTATATATGCAACCTGAACCTAATGGGGGAAGATGAGCGACAAAAAAAGGGTTTAAAACTGAGTCAAACATCCATAAAATAAGCCCTGAGTTATATTTCTAAACATTAATAACACTTTAAATAAGCTGTAATAAAAATGCCAAAAATAATATATTAACTTTGAAAATAGCATCTACAGCACTTACACATAAAACTGAAATGCACTTGTGGTCTGCTGTGTAGTTTACTCATTAGATGAGCAGCCAAGAATCAATAACTCTGTAGGACAACTGCTAAGAATGGCTGAGACAAAATAATGTCAGCCTCTAGTTTATGAAACAAGCAACTTCTTTTTAGCTAATTCTCAGTTGTCACACCTAACACCCTCCCAGCTTCATTTTTTTTGTTCTTATGTTACAACATACACACAATAAATTACTATTTCTTGAATGTGCATCTTGCAGTGAAATATTTCCTTGTTAAGTGAAGCTCTTATCAAAAGATATTGGTGGTCTTGCTTAAAAGGCATAGGTAGTCTCTGGCTAACAAGGAGTGGCCATTTTGTAGTGGAAAAAACATATTTAACTAACATATTTAACTAAGTGCTGCAAAAGTCAGTGGACATCTGCAGGATAACTGTACCAGCCTCCACCGCTACAATGAGGAAAAAGAAAGCTGAGTATAGTGTTCACATGAAGAGCTAACCTCTGACACACTCTATCTCCAGGAAAAAGTCTAGAAACAAAAAAGCAAAGCCGTTTTGACCACACTGAATTATCAAACCATGGATTACAGAGTGCTTTGAGATACATGGATAGTGCTTTCGGGGACTGCACGATGAATAGTGTTCATATATGCTCCAGCTGGGGAAGGGAGATGCTAATAAGCTTTATTTCACCTTTATTTTTTTTTCAGTGATTGTTTAGCAGGCTTATTCTTCTTTCCATCAGAACTGGCATAACCACCTAAACAGACCTTTAGATCAAATCTGTACAGCACTGGGTACCTTAGTGCCTGTTGCATATACCCAGAAAGAAGCAATAAAGTAACTTAAGTGGCAAGAGGGACTGATTCCTAAGCAGAAATAATCAAAGAAATATGGCTCGATCTTGAACTGAAAGTAACATGTAGAAGCCAGTAGAATTTCACTATTTTAGATCCATTGTAAATGAATAAAGGCTTTTTATTATTTGACTTGAAGGCAAATGAGAGGAAGTTGCTACAATAAGAGATAGTAGGGAAGGAAAGACACCAGGTAGATACTAGAATATAGTTGTTTACAAGGTGGTAAATCTATAAATGATCTTCAAAATACCACAAGAGAGGTCCTATGAGAGTGTCTCCCTGAAAATCAGGCACTGAGGTGCTATCTAGATTTAGCTAGATTTTGCCAGTTTGCAACCAAGTCTCAAACAGATAAGAAACACATACCCAGACATATGAACTTGCATGAGCTCCTGAATCCAGTAATACAGACACAGTCTTGATCACCATCTGAAAAGAGAGTCTGAAGAGAGGCAAGAGAATCTGCAGCAGGTTATAGGGATTTGCTGGCTAACAAAGACTATCAACTTTAGGAAGGGCCAGTATCCTTCATGAAAAGAGAGTAACAGACAGAAGTAGTCAAGGAAATGTATGTTGATGTATCATAAGTCTTTGACAGAGCAAGCAAGACCATTTTCCTAGGCATAGTTTTGCCTAGTTGTACTTGAACAGAAGCTGAATCACGGCGGATCTAGACTTTGTGCCAGTGCTCTTCCCTGGTCAAGGATCTGCTGGATCTTCTGTAAGATCTGGAATGGGTGACCCCACCTAGCCTCACAGATATAACCAGCTCTGCATCACAGTTTGCTCAGCAGCCCAAGACAAGACATCCAGCAAGACATCCGGAATTCAGAGACCAAATTCTCTTTRAAGTTAACTTGTGTATCTAGTGTGAAGTAGCCCTAAAGTACATGGATAAGGTCAGTAGAGAATTTCCCTGTGCAGGGACAATGTCACATTGGTATAGAGATGGTACAACACCTTCATGCACCATCTTTGCCTGTATTCCCATGGCTAATGGGAGCAAGACTTGTTCACGAGAAAGAGGTGGACAGAAGTAAGGCACAACACAATAGCACTCCATTACACATAACAGCCCTTTTCCTTGGTAGAAGCCCAGCTTTTATAAATTAGCTCTGACCTGGAGCTGAGTCTAAATAGCATGAGGAACATACAGTATGTGCAGGTGTGCTTGTTCCTAACAATAACTGACTTTCAGCCCTGGAAGAGTGTCTTCTTCGAGGCTGGAGAGGAATCCTTTGTCAGGCCCAGCATGACACAGCTACGAAAAACAGAACAAAGGTTGGCCCAGCAGTTGCATGAGGTGTTCAAGTCCCTGCTCTGTCACAGGCCTACTGGGCAGCCTGGAGCAAGTTAGTTGCTCCAGCCATGCCTCAGTGCTCTTTCTGCAACACAGGGACAATCCTACTTTTACTTTTGAAGAGACAAAAAAGATAATGAAGATAGGATGTACCAGCTGATGGTCAACTTGATAACTTGATAATCTCTTTGGGTATGGAATTGTCCTGAAATATGATGGTGGAAGTCCCATCATCTGATTTTTTTCCAGCAAGAATGAACATGGACAGGGAGTATCTTGTCTTGACAGACTGTTAAAAGCAGATTGAAAATGGGACTTCTGCACCTGGTAGACTATCCTTCTGTGCCATTAGATAACTTTGATTTACAAGTAGCAAATCCTGAAAGGTGCTGGATGCACCCAATGACATACTTGGCAACGTCCACTCAGAGCTGCTCCTGGGCTGAGAAGATTGCACAGTGCAAAGTCGGAGTACAGGAAAAGGCAGTTAACTCTGGGGCTGGCTAGTCTTAAGAAGCATGTACCTAATTCCAAACCCTAGCCAATGCCCTCTAAATCACATTTCACTTTAGGAATCCCTTTGTTCCAGGGATTAGTTCAGTCACCTCACATGTCACAGACCAAATCCATGGGGAACAACTACCAAAATAATTGTCTTGACCAGATGTCATAGACTGTAAGATTTTATCACAGTAGCCTGTGTACACTGGCGTAATAGGAGATTAGGACTCACTTGAGAAAGAAATAGCTTGTCACTCCATCGATCAGAAGGTCGTATAAGAGATCAGCTTTGCCATCATCTTGGAATGGCGGGAGTTTGCAGAGGGACAAGGAAATTGCTACAGCTATTGAAGAGACACAGATCACTTCCCTATTCACACCTGGCCAACTACTTTGACCATCAAATTAAGGCATGACAGATTGAGGATATGTTTATTGTGAACTCCATTTTGTTCTGTGAAACTTGTTTTGTGTCAATGCCTCTATATCGCACTGTGACCTTCACTGAAGATTGTCACCCCATATTGGACTGCAAACTCATTTATAGTTTACAACATATATTTTACTGCAGAAACTTGATACCAAACAAGTCATCAGCTATGAAAAACTCTTTCCTATGGGAACAAATATTTTTTGTCAGACTTTGACTTTGAAATTTATCTTTGAACACCTCTCTCAACCACAGCAAAGGAGGAGGCTGACAGGAAACCCTAGAAGAGGGATAAAATAAAGCAGAGGCCAAATGCAGGAAGGCCAGAAGAAAACTTGCCAAAACTTGGGTTTGTGCTTGCCTTAAGATCAAACTGTAGAGAGCTGTTCTTAGGACTTGTTGCTCTCTCTAGAGTGATTTGTTAACAGTGAAGTGTTTGGGTTTAAGGTCATCTTTCTCTCCTGATGCACTGCCAGATTCTGCCAGAGCTTCCTGAAGCACATAGAGCCAAGGGAAGCATGTCTAAGTGACTGTGGAATTGGGGAAGTAGATGTATCAGTTTAAAGGTGCAAAGTTTAGGACTGTGATGATGAGTGTGCTTGCACTTAGAGGAACATGCCTACAAGACTCAGCTAGGGACAGACACCAGTTTTCTAGAGATTTATCTAGAAGACTTAGAGGAGCAGATGATCACAGCATATTTCCAGAGATGCGACTAGCCCTTCAGCCACTGCAGGCTGTCCATTGCCCCTCTGCCTGGGCCCTGATCATTTCTCAGATTATGCATCCAAAATGAAAACAATGCTTCAAAGTCGAGCCATGAAACTCACCCTGTGTTCAGCTGAGCAGGGAAAGGGCAAAGAGCATTTACTCCCTGGTCAAACAAATAAGAGGGGTACTAGCTAATTCAGGAGGACTGTTTATAGATTGATATGCTACACATAGCAAATCATGATTATCAGGATACCTTTGCATGAAATGCTCTAGAACAATCAGTACAGCCCTACTCCTCAAGAATTTCTTCTTGAGAAGAAGGCAGTTAACTCTGGGGCTGGCTAGTCTTAAGAAGCATGTACCTAATTCCAAACCCTAGCCTATGTCCTCTAAATCACATTTCACTTTAGGAATCCCTTTGTTCCAGGGATTAGTTTATTCACCTCACATGTCACAGACCAAATCCATAGGGAACAACTACCAAAATAATTGTCTTGACCAGATGTCATAGACTGTAAGATTTTATCACAGAAGCCTGTGTATATGTGACGTAATAGGAGGGACAATTAGACAGCTATTCTGTCTAAGAACCAGTGAGGTTTGACAGCAAAATCCAAGAGGGACAACAGAGGAACTTTTGAATTATGTGAAAACAATGTCAAACAACCCCTTTTATAGTAGGATTCCTCTCCTTGGTGTCCCTGCTATAGCTCCAAAAAATTACCTGCAAGTTTGATTCTCATGAAATTAGAGAGTCAGTATTTCCCTGTTTAAAAAATCCATTTTTCTTTAGTTTCTCCTTCTATGGAAGAAGGAGACAGAAAACTACCACCTAGTCTCCTAGACAGAAGATTAACCTCTAGGGTTCCTTCTGTTCTTGTACAGAGTCTGATTTCTTGGTCTGATGGATTTACACAAAAATACCTGAGAAGAAATAGTGTAGCCATGCCTACTTCCTTCTTTAATTTTAAAAACTCACTGTATCAACTTAAAGATAGTGAAATCTAGCCCTTTATTTAGTTTCTCTCTGGACAGTCATGTCTATGTAACTCAGAGACTGAACAGAGGCATTCAGGGTCCAAGATGGATAGCTATCTGGGTCCTGCTGTCAAATGCCACATGAGAGAGAAATGCCTTTCATTACCAGCCTAGTCTAAGGTGAAAGAGGAATAAGAAAGGGAGGGAAATATAAACAGATAAAGTCATCACAAGCCTGGATGAACATTTTTTTGAAAAGCTTCTCAGGTGCCTCAGTGTGTGGAATCTCCAGTAATGGGACGAAAGAGAAAGATTTCTACTGAAATCCACAATCACAATCCAGACTAACAGTGCTTTACTAGTAAGTAAGATGTGAGCTAGAACAAATACTTGCTGTCAGATGTAATTCAGTGAAACAAATCACTTTCTATCCTCCTTCACCTGATTATTTCCCCATTGTACTGTTTATCCTTGTACAATGCTGAGTTTAGGACTCTGAGCTGGAATGTGGTCTCAGTGGTCGAATGGCTTGGTAATGTTTTCTAGAATAAGAGAAATGTATTTGAGTCCATCTAGGTAATTTGAAGGTTTTACTTCTTCCATTTGCACCCTAGGGCATGTTACAGCTGAATTCATCCAGCACAAGAGACAACAAAGCATGAGGTACGGCGCCTGTCGTGCAGACACTCACATTTGGCTGAAAGGAGTGGAAGGACATAGCCTGAGTAAAGGCAAGAGAAGCCAACGAAAGTTCATTGGAGCAAACAAGTCATAATGGAAGAAAACTCAGTGGAACATTCTCAGTGGAGCAGCCACTAGATTTCACTTATTTTTAGGTCAAAACAGAGTGCAATAATAAATATATGTATTATGTTTTTCAGTGCAGAAGACATGCAGGGCATCAACACAAACGCTATGTGAATAGCATTTGTTTTATGATATGAATGTATGCAGAGGTACTTTCACTCACACATGAATTAACATAGGTCATGTTTGATGATTAATATTCCTTGTGACAACGACATGGTCTTGGAGTTGACGAAACAGGTATGTTCCTGCCAAATGGGCTATATCAAAATGTATCAGAGACACCTTCCAAACCTGATCAGAGACCTGAGTATATGGTAAGCCAAATTTATACTAGCCTCACCACCACCTAATAGATTTATATCTATGAGACTTAGTACTTACTACAAATAACAACCACTGCAGACGATACAGATCAAAGTTTTGTTAATCCATATTCCTACAATCTGCTGAGGATATAGTATATCTACATGTGCTGCTACTTCTTTAATGCTAAGGTACACTGGGAGCAACATAATGCCAAACTGTGGAGGTACAGGACAAAAAGGAGAACTGTACTTTTTCTTTCCTAGCATATTTGCTGAAGCGTTGATCCTTGCTGGACTGGATCCAACCTTCACTGAAATGAATGAAAAAGAACTGGTAATTGCCATGAGTGTGGACATGGAGCACAAAGGACTCACCRCCCAGCGCAGCCAGCTGGACTGCTTATCCCAAACCAGGCATTAGGCAGCCTGAGGATGGACCCACATGGCCAGGACTCTTTCTACTGCCAGAGAGCTGCAGTTGGAGGACATACAGTGCTCGTTTTAGTATGTGCACTTAATGCTGCTTCTGAACATATTTGCAGTGTCTGTGAAAGGATTAGGCTTTTATGTCCTTAAAATGCTACACCTCCACTTCTTCCATGCCACTGTGCCAGAGGTTTTAGCAGTATAATTTAGCTGATAATAAAATAGTCATTTTTTTATTATTTGAGAAGCTTATTCACAAAAAGAATTAAAAAACATAGACTTATCCTTAAAGAATCTCAAGAACTTGTCATAAAGGACCACAAAGTCAGGGCATCAACTTAAATTTTACTTTCTTTTCTTGTTGCTTTTTACAGAAATGGTCAAGTGTCAATCTTTACTTTGACTATCCCAATTGTAAGTGTTAAATACTGAAAATAAAATGGCCAGATGATTCAATGCTACTCAAACTAGACTAGTATCTCTGGAGAGCTAAGCTTTTATATAGAGTTTTACCTGTAGCTATATAGAGAGAAAGTCATATGCATGCATACGCATACTGAGAGATAGACAAACAYACATTCTCATAGACACCTATTCATCCTGCAAAGACTGCAGCTCATCGGGGTCATTCAGAATTGTTCCACTGACATCAGTGGAAAAATGCCGATTTACACAACCGAGGAATTGGCCCTGGAAGCGCTGCAAATACAGTGAAATCTCGCCGAAGAGGCAAACACTGTTGTCATTCATTCAGATAATCCTTTTAAAATACCTCTCCAGCACCAAGTACCAAACCAGCTTTGCCTCTCAGCTGACRCACCATACTTGTGGAACAGTTATGAGCACCATGTCTGCCTTGCATTTCCCCAGCCATCGTTGACATGTAAAGGAGCAATAGGCATAACAACATATCAGATGTGGATTATTGGTTTAGAACCTGATCCAGATCCCAGGAAACCTGTCAAATGGAGAGCGAGGATGCCTGACATCTGCAGCGGGGCTGATGTGCCAATTAGGAACGCTCATTTACAGCAACTTCACATGGCAATGTGAACAGCGAATGTAAATGATCAAAAGAGGCTGGGTCACTCTGCATCGTTCACAAAAGGGGCTTGGGCACTGGTTCCTTTGAATGCTGTTTTAGTAGTGGTCTAATACAATACATCTTAAGGAACATTTATACTGTGTTCACTGTGCATTCAGCTGTGGCCACTTCAAAGGTTTAGCCAAGTATTTTATGGCCATGGTAAAGGATTCTTATTGATTTAAATTACAAGCCTGGCTCCCGTCAGCTTCACTTGAGGGCAAAAATGCAATAAAATATCCCACAGCAGAGAGTCAGACATATCATATTGAAAATCTTAAGAGATCCTTTTCACTATAATCACCTTCAGTGGKGTGTGTGTGTGTGTGTGTGTGTGTGTGTTTTAAGGACAAAGTTACCTTAGAGATTTGTCCATCTCTATAGATTAGGGAGGGGTCGTCTTTAAAGTCTACCAGCAGGTCTGTCCAGTAGTAGGCATGAACCAAATCCTGTGGGGTTTAGTTTTTTCCTATTTGTCAGCCACATACGTAACGTTACCAGAATGACATTGATATATGGGCAAATGTTACTGTGGAGTTACAGAGTTTGGCCATAAAATCATTTGCATATGCAGCAAGCAACATCCAACTGAATTTGAGGGAAGCGACRGGCTCATCTGTGAGCACCTGGGATCTTGTCTGTGCTGTTGGGGGATCCGTCGTCCTCCAGCAAAACTCCACTCAAGGCTGGAAAAAGTCTTTTATATTGGAATGCTTTGAGAAACAGCGAAAGAAGAGGTGTTGTCAATATGGAGCATTGTTTATTGTTTTCTCGCCACAGCGGTATTCAAATGCAGCCACAAAGGAGGTCTCGTCACCAAGGGAGCATAAAAGAACAGGCAACATTTTTTTTTGTATACTTCACAGGCAGTTTCTTCATAATAATTTACCTGAAATGCACCCGAGGTGAAGATAACCTCCGGACACACGGAGAAAATAGCAAATGACTGTTATGTATCTGACATTTGAAATAACATGTTTCTGGAGGGTTGACATTACAAGAGTCATTTCACTTCAAAATGTTATTCCTAATGTAATTTTTTTAAATTCATAAGAGGCACTCGCTAGAATTTCAGCATAGCGCCGAAGTCACTCAAAAGACAGAGGTCAAATTCATTTCATTTCTTTTATGTTTTCCTCTCTCTGCTAGATGAAATAAATGATTAAGCCCGGGACACTTGGCAGCTCGGCGAATGCGCGCGGGAGCACCATTACAAGATCGATTTCCCCCCCGGCGGAGCCCTCGGCGGGCGCCCGCTGCGGCGCTGACATCTGTCGCGGTTGTCATGGCAGCCCCTYGCCGGCGCGGCGAGGGGTCAGGCCTGACGGGGAAGGCCTCGCCAGCGCTACCCTCCTCGCTTCAAGGTTAACAGCCAATGGACCAAAGAAATAGGCAATTATAGCACAGTCAATTCTGGTTAAGGAAATCTCCGAGAAGTAAATATATCTGATAAGCGAATGGAAACGAAACCGCCGGCGTTATTTATGCAGGTCTGCGTTATCCTCGGTACCCTTCGGTACGGGCCGTACTTGCTCCCGAGGGCGGAGGAGAAGCTCGCTCTGCCTTCAGAGCCCCTGGCCCGCGCCGCGCGCACCTCCGGCCCTCGCCGGCAGCCTCCCGTCCCCCGTCACCTGCGGGAGGGAGGCTCTGCGGGGGTGACGGGAGCAAGTGGCGGGTGCCGCAGCGCCAGGCTTCCCGGCCCGCGACGCGCAGCGGCTCCCAGGCGCCCGGCGCTCGTCTGCGCCGAAGTCCCCGYGTCCTCTGCCTTTGCGGAGAGCGAGGAGCGACCCTCCGTGCTCAGCGGGAGCGCCGCTGGCGCGAAGCGTCCCAAGGCTGTCCCAAAGCACCAAGCTTCTCCTCGCCGGCCGGGGTCTGGAAGGAAGCTGCGGCAGCTCTGCCCGCCCCCCATAAAACTGCGCGGTTTGGGCAAGCGAATTTCAGCTGACTGGTACCACCAGAGTTTTACACGCGGCTCCCAAGACTGACCCACCAGCCTTCCTCCRCTGCAAAAAGAGTTTTTTTTTTTCTTAGATCAAGAGCAGTAGGTGTGTTTTGGTGAAACATGATGGCTGCATAGAGAGAGTACTGTATTATTTTTAATTGATATTCTTGAAGTGGGACTGGAAAAGTGACATGTGGAAATAAAATGAGAAAATTTCCAATTACAAACAGCACATCTCAGGAATTCAGTTCCTGACAATGTCTACTCTCGCTACCTTGAAGTTCATTATGGTAGATATATTCCTATTACCTGCCCTTGATTACATTCCCTTTCAGGGCATACGACAACTGCTAACTGTATGAGATTAGGGCGAAACTCCCCCTCGTGGCAAGCGGTTTCAAAACTGCCTGTGCTCGGATGGTTTTAATCGTAGTGTAACGCGTGAGGCCTCTGATGCCGGCAGGGGAGGGATGGGCTGTTGCCTGGGTCACTTCCCTGTATAACAGTCCAGAAAGGTTCGGCAAGGAGAGTAGAAGCACCTAAGGACTACGAGGCTGCCAGGTAAACCCATCAAGAGTGAGGTCTGCTCCTGTGCTTTAACAYGACCCCTTGAACAGATAGGGTGCTTCATCAAAATATAGCTGTTTATTTATATTTACATATGTGTATATATATGTATGTATGTGAGTGTCATATCATTTGATATCTTTTCTGCTGATGGCCTGTCTATCAGTGGAAAGGGGAAGGAAGGAAAATGCAATGTGTCCTTACTTACGAGCTTGGAGATCAAGGACAGGAGGACTTCTCAGAAGAGTGACAACAGGTGAACAGAAACGGGCAAACCTCTTGGTGAACCCATAAGGCAAACCAAACCACCCATGGCCTCCAGCAGCTAGCCTCCAGGCTACTGCCTAGTAAAGGGAGTGTTAAAGCTCAGCTCCTTCAAAACTTTACTGGTCTTCCCCAATTATGTCTTCCCATCTTCCCCAAAGAGCAGGTTAATTGCGGTGGCACTGGGGAGGCCATCCAAGTTGCATAGCAACAGCTATGTTGCAGATGGGGGGAGAAGGAGGCAAAGAGCTGAGTACCCAGCCTGTCTGAGTCCCTATCTTGCTAGTCTTCCCCAGAGTCTCCAGGCCAGCTCTAATATTTGGGAAGACRGAACTGTATTGCCCCACTGCAGACCAACAAGCTTCAGAGAGGTTGCACACAAACACATCCAAGGATGCCTGGGAACGAAAAGTCACTATAACATGTCCAACTCATCTCCATTCCTCAGTGATTTTGGAAGTGAGGTTGTTTGTTCTGGCACCTTCTATCTCTTAAGCAACAAGCACACCATCTAACTCCAGAGACTTCCAGTCTCCTCCATGGCTTTACTGCATGCTCCTAACTGCCATCTGCTGCTSCTGTGAGGGAGGTGGTGAGGGTGGGAAAGGGGCCATCATCTCAGGGACCACAGCAGAAGGGTGAGACTGGTTTCATGCATGGGAACAAGGTGTCTCTGTGTGTGCATTCATCACAGACGTACTGGAAACACTTTTCCTCCACCTCTTAGTGTCTCTGAAATGTAGGAAAATTCCCCTTTGCCTCCTTGCTGCTGAGGCTGCTCTTGCTGAGATTCATACATCAGTTCTCGTACCTCTGGGTTAGACTCTGCCCTAACCAGAGCCCCTTGTCAGTCACCCCATCTCCCCAAGGGATCAGCTCAGCAGAATGGGAGCTTGTTTGTCTCGGCAGCTGCAGCTACTCCAGAAAGAGGCTATCCAAATCAATGAAAACATTCAGTTTTAATGACCACAGAAAATAAATCCCTAAAGATTGTGAGTTTGTTTCAAATGATGGCTCAAAAGCAATACTGGCATTTCCTTCTGAAGAAACTTTCCCAGCATCTAGGCATGAACAATCATTCTCCCTAAACTTCTGACTTTAATCCAGAGTTACAATTACAACAAGACGAAACTCTCCGTTTCTGCCAAGAGCACAGGGCATTAGAGCTATCATAGCAAAATTTTCAGAATCAGTCCCATTTTTGCATGTTTCTCTTGCTGCGTGCACAGCCTGGGATCTCTTATGTCTGCAATTCATGTTGATTCCTCATTTCTTCTGACCGTATCTGTTTCTTCCTCTGCCATCTATAATGCTCTTGTGCCTTTCTGGCTGTACTCAGAAACGTATGTGGTTTTGTGGGATCAATGTACAGAGCTGAGGTACAGCCTCAGTCCTCCAGCCTCAGCACAAAGATCCAGAGGTTAGTGGTCTGCAGAAATGGTGTATACAGAGTAGTGAAGCTTGTTCCTGGTGTTTATGAGATCAGGCTCCTAATCTTTTTGGTTTTACTTTTCAAGTTTGCCTTGCACACAAAATAAACATTTTAGTATGTATTGTGTTTCTAAAGAAATTAAAGATTTGTGAGCTAAGCTTTGCTCTTTTTTTTTCTGAGCAGACTTTCTTCCAATTCACCCTAYGCTGTCTTTTCCCCCAAGAAAAGCTTGCACAGAACTGAACACTGTTTACCAGATTTGTTACTGGTGACAAAGGAAATAACAAATCTTGAAGATTTTTTATTTTAATTCTTAATATTTCAGCTGTCATCCTGCTATGAGGTTCTGTTGATATCCTGTTGTCCTGCTCACTTTCTGTCAATCTCCTCAGCATATTGCCTGGGTACTGAATTATTTGACATTGCTCCTCAGATGCCCTCTAGACTCATTACATGGCTATTAATGTCTCTATGTTACCCTCTCCRTCTGCTGAGGAATTTCTTTCAAAGTATACTGTGTTTTCCTTAAGATCTACCTCTGGCACGATAAAAAATAAATATTTATTCCAAAGAAGGTCATCACCTTCTTTGTCACCTGTTGAACGGATTCAAGATGCTTTGATTGCAAGCTTTCTGGGGCAGGGCTTGTCTTTGTGTCACTTGTAGATATTCAGTGCCTACTAAAATGATCTTCTGCTTCAGAGGGAGCCTTCAGCTATTACCAAAAAAGAAATAATAAACAGCAGAAATTATGCTTCCCAGATCTGGGGTCAGAGTGATACCATTTTTCCCCATTTTGGTCACATTTGTTGTCCCACAAAAAGTGATTCATGAAGTCATTTAATTTCTCAACCCTTTATGTGATGAATGCAGTGAAATTTATAATGCCCATATACTCTGTGGAAGGCACCAGTATGTTGCAGCATTTTAACCTTTTAAATATTCTGTATTTCAGCTGGCTAGCCATTCTACCCCTTCTGTACAGTTCACTGCAGCTGTAAATAGTGAGGAAAAAGAACCGACAGCCAATCAAATTACAAAAAAATGAAAAGGTCAAAACTGTACAATTTACTACTACCTTTTCCAAAATACATGAGGCTTTAAGATTCCATTATTTTCTCTTGAAATGCTTAATTAAAAGAACGAAAAATTGTATAACAGGAATACGTTTGTGGAAAAATTAGTCAGGCAGTCCTTGTATAAGATGTGTCACCAATGTAACTGTTTCTTTACAGCCTTAATGTCAACTATTCCTGGTCTTCCTCTGTTATTAAGAGCTGACTCCTTACAGGTCGGATCCTGCTCTTGCCTTCCTTGATTTTCTGTAGAGCATCACAGCGATTGGCCAGACCTCAGCCCTCCACCCTTCCTCCCAGTCTTTGATCCGTTCTTAAAAGCATTTTAGTCACTAAACTGGCACTTTTCTTCAGGGACATAAATTTTGCAAATGYACAAAATGCTCTGTACAGTTTCCATTGTATGTAGACTGGACGACATGAAGGAGTAGGAAATGAAGAAGACAGACAAGAACCCGTCTTGAGATTTTGGCATCCCTAGATAACATTACCACCTGCACTCACTTGAATAATATGCATGAAGCCCTCTTTTAGGCTGTGAAATGACATCGGAAAATGGCTCTCCTTCCAAATTTGCAATGCTGCCATTCTTATTGCAAAGTCTGTTTGCTCTTTTTTCCTGGCAGGATCAATGTCTATAGAATTGCACTAGCCTCCCCATCTGTCCTTCCGTCCATTGTAAATAATTCAAACAATTCCTGTCGTAGACAGAAAGCAGCGTCCATTGTAAATAATTCAAACAATTCCTGTCGTAGACAGAAAGCAGTATCACCAGTCTCCTGCGTGGTCCATCCAGAAATAGCTCAAAGATGACAGTCTGCCACAGCTCTGTTGCCCCCAGGTGTGGGCAGCTGTCCTGGGACTCTGCAAATTGCAGGCAGAAAAGTCATTTTTGCTCTGTGTAGCTTATTCAGCCATTTCAGCATGAGGAAAAGAGACTTCTACTACTTTGCCATTTCAGCTGACTGTTCTTTTCTGTGAAAATGTTGGCAAATAATCGTTAGTATGTATTTCTTCTGAGACTTCTCACTTTTTTCTTTTTGTAGCAATCACATTTATGTCATTTTATGAATTTTCACTTGAATATCTTCAACAGTAACTTAAAGCAAAAGCAGAAAAAAATGAGCAGAAAATAGACACTTCATTTTTATGCCACAGGAATAGTGGGGAAAAGGACAAAAATAAATGTAAAGGTGGAATGGAAATACCTTGTGTTTTTCCATTGCTATTTAGTGGAAAAGTGAGTTTGAAGAGTACAAGAATAGTTTTCCCTCCAAAAGGCCCTATGTACATTTTCGTACTAAGAAAAAAATAAGTGAGAGCATGTGAGAGTTTTCTCATTTGGACTTTTTGCTTCCTTGTAAGTATTCTGAATTCTTTTTAAGTGAGAAAATTGGAAAAAAGAATTACAGCAGTTTTTTGGGTTTGTCCTCTGTGCATTGGTAGAGGAAGCCTTCTTAGAGACATGGTGTCATGACTTTGCACAATTGCAAGAAGGCCTTGTAGTGCCTGAATGGCRCTGCAGAAACCTCCAATCTTCCTCAAGGGGTTGAGCTGCGCTCCCAGGTGTGGAGACTTGGTGTCATCCCAAGTCAATTTAAAGCTGTCTGTTCCTGACATATATAACTGGGAAAGATATAACCCATTTTGGAGCTTAGACGAAGGTGTTCCTGCTTAAGTCAAGTCTATGGAAGTGTTGTGGCTTTTATTCAATAAGCTCAAGCCATTGAACAAAGAATTCTCAGGTGAACCAGGAATGGTATATCTTTTTGTTAGGAAGACTTCTTATCCTGGTTTTAAATTTCTGGTAATGGAGAAACAGCCCCAACTCCTGGTAAATCATTCTAAGGGTCAGTTTCTCTCTATGTAAACCTTTGAGTTTTTACATGATGAAAGAGAGTTTTTGTCATTGACCTTAACTTGTATCCATTTCCTYCTGTTTCCTATTTCACTTTGTGTTTTCTGCTTCACCATGTCATTTTACTTTCAGCTATTTTCTTCTTCTTTCCCCTTTGTTTTGCTTCCTACTCAACTTCTATTGTTTCTCTGTCTTCTCAGCCTTTTTCCTCTTCCACTCATTCTCCCTCTCCATCTCCTCTTGCAACAGCCTCAGTCTTCTGAATTTATCTGCTTTGCTGAACTTCACCATGTCTGAATGCAACTGTGATATAAAACTGGCTGTAACTTAGTCGCCAGTGATCTCTTGCCTAACCATGATGAACTCATGTCACAAACAAAATTCCATCATAGCAGAGGAATTTCCAGTATGAAAATTATCCTTTTGGATGAGAAGGATATTTTTACTGGGGCGAAACTCCCAATTATTTGCAAAGCCCCAAAATCCATTTGCTTCAGTATAAGAGAATGCCAAACAGGGCTTTCTGGGGAAGGGAAGAAGTAGTGCAAACTACTGCTAATCAAGATAAATCAAACCATGACGTAGAACATAAGCACTATGCTCCATTCAATTCAGCTAGGGAGCTCAACTTGTTCAGYACTGTAGGTTATTTTCCATTTGTAATTAGAGCAACAAAGAAACAGCCTTTCCCTGTTCTGCTCCATCAGCACAGCCCCAGCAAACATCCTCATTTTCAATAACTCTTCCCCTTTATCTCACTCTGCCTGATGCCTAATAAGCTGATTGCTATTTACTTTGGACCAACAGCTAATCTGTTAATGATTGATTTTAAATTTTTACAGCCATTTGTCTTTGGCAGGACTTGAGAGTGTGAGCAGCAGTCTTTCCTACCTGATGAATTGGCTTTTCTTTWAAAAAAATAAGATTTAAGTCAAAAGTCCTCACTGTTATGTTTTGCTGACAAACAGCTGATATGCAATGAGCAAAGCTTAGAAAAAAGGGTAAATCTTCATACAAAATTCATCAGCCTTTGAAACCGTCAGCAAATAATATAAGTGGACATTTTTGTTAATAGTTGTAGAGGGGTAAAGACCTACTTATGAAGTAAAACATAATTGTACTATAAATTCACAGGGTTTAAAATTCTTAATTAACAAAATTGATGCTGATAACCAGGACTAGGTAGGGGAATAGGAACTAATACAGCTACTGTCCCCAAAATGATCTAAATTGTATACCATATGATATATGTATTACCATGATATATGCCTAAAAGTGAATTTCATTTCCCATTAAAGGACTGCCAAATAGACAGTAGTTATTTTAATTGGTAAAACACAGCAGTGCTGTGCAATTTAATCGTTGATTCTAAAAATGGAAAAGTGAATAATAACAGCTTAGCCTGTATATTCTGAAAAGAATAGGAAAAAATTCTATACCRGGAAGCTATGCATATTTATAAATGTTGTTTCTTCAATGAGCCACTTATGGRTAGACCCTGTAAGGACATAAATCATGCTTAGATTGTTTTTTACCCATAGATCTCAAAGCAYTTTACAAAGCTAGGCAAGTTGCATGATTATTATACTACAAAAGAGAGAAGCCAAATATCAGAAAGGTCCCAGTTTGATTCCCATTTCTCTAACATCCAGAGGCATCCAGATCCAGAGTTTGGTTCAAGACCCACAATGGAAAATAAACCTTACCTGAGAAATCAGTGCAGCCACTTTATGTTAAACCATCAATAAGTCTAATAATAAAGTCTTTTTAATCGTTCAGTGACTGTTCTGGACACATATATATGTCTATCTTTAAAGCTATATGGGTATGTATGCTACACCTCCAGGATCTAGGCACATAATGAGGGATAATCTCACAGAAACAAGRGGGAATCATGACAGATTGGGCAGCCATTTCTCACTAAAAACGAAACAGCAGWGAAAAAGAAGATTATTTAAGTCTTGTCAGTCCCACACTACAGCTGTGATATCTCAGGTAGCTTCAGACAGGTTTGAGTTAGAACAGTCTAAGGTCCACTCTCACATAGTCCCCAAAGTAGGCTAGTGCACATGGAGGTTGCAAGCTTTTTTCATGATGCCTATTCTGTACTATTTGGCCAGAACTGATAATTTATATCCAAGTATAAACTAACCTATGTCCCAAACCTCTCAGCTCCATACTGAAATTTAGTATCCCACACAGAAGTTTTGAATCTGAGGCTGGCAAAAGTAGCACTTTCTCTAAGAAAATGAATACCAGTACAACTAATGCAACATTATGGTAGTACCGGTACAGGGTAACAAACATTGTTACGGAAGCTTTGCACTCCACTGACTGGCTGAATAATTTCACAACACCAAAAAGGAAATACCGAACTGTTTGAAGGGTGAAAATTCTAATCTCATTAATATTTTTGATGCTACAAGACATAGGAAGCTCCATCTGTAGTCAGCAATATCATGGAAAGAATCAAGTCGACTTGGGAATAGGACTCATGGGGCTCCACAATGGTCTATTGACCTTCTGGTGAAGCAGATACCATGTGACAGAGATTGCCTATCTCAGCAGACAGGATGGAAACAGGAGAAAGTGTTAAATATAACCAGGTAGACAGTGATGAATTGACACACTGAAAAATCGAACACTTCAGTAATCAGCCTAAGGATCTGATATCAACAACATTTTTCAGTTTTGTCCGAATTCATTGAAAGGTGTAGTTTAGCAAGCTCACTTCTCGTTGGTAAGACCTTTCATCTTTATGCAGGTTTTCTGATTGGATTCTGAGACGTCGTCACTGGGCTCTGTGTCATTGATGTTCTTTGCATAGAAAACAGGCAAAACATTTGCATGAGAGCAAAATGGCATGAACCAAACCAAAAATGGCTTGATTAGCAACATTCATTAAAAATGTATTACCTTTCCACACTTCCAATGAGACCTTAGGGCCATATTCAGTTCCAGCATTTATACACATAGTTTTGCAAGATCTCCAAAGGATTTCTGATACATTTTTGTGGTTCTGATCTGACATTAAGGAAATGCCACATCAAGAAGTCAAGAGAACTTCATGCTATTTTTGCGAGCTGGAGATGACATTTAATTGAGGGACACTCCACAGCAGTGCCCAAAGAGAGCATCTTGGCAGGCTGTATGTGGCCTCAAGAATGTTGCCATATATGCAACTTCATTAGTTATTTCCCCAGTCTGTAGGTGAGATGATTTTCAGGACCCCAGGTTTGAGGTGAATTCCACCTCCACAGTTCTGTGTTCTTCCCCCATATGAAAGCTGTTTACTGAAAACCTGAAACAATGAAATATTGCAGGTATATTTAGCACTCTGAAGCTTTTGTAACTATAATTCTAATTACAGAAGTCTAATGAATGGCTTTATGGCTTCATTAAATCTTTGGGATATTTATATTATCCAAAGAAATAATCTCCATCCATTAAGACTGCATAAATCCTGAAGTAGAACTTTAAAAATTGCTATGGATATGCTTATTTCATTGCAAAACACATATAGAGAATTTAAAGAAATCCATTAATGGATTATATACCTTTCCTTTAAAATATATTTCAGACATAATATTTTATTACAGAGGTCTGACTGCTAGCAAAGAAATGCAGGAGAGGACAGTCTAAAGTAATTACCTGGATGGTCAAATGGACACAAATTATTCAGCTAATGTTTGAAAGATCTTTCATAAGGGAAAAGTTTAGTGTATTTTTCATCTATATAAAGAAGCCAGGTTCCCTTCATTTCAAAATTAAATGCTGGGGATGCAAATGTCAAAACCAAGAAGTTTAAAAAAAGAAGAGAAGATGGATTTTTTTAAGGCATATTTATCTCAGGCATGTGCACAGGAATTAAAGGTTCTCAGAACAGCTATAAATTGCATATATAAAGTACCAGTTTTGTAACAAGATGTGTAGTTTTTATGGGATTGATGTTGTTCCCCAAATGTGGGTGCTGATGCCACTTGGCACACCCTTGGGTAGCCACACTGGCCTTCAGCTCCTGCTTGAGCAGGGYGTGGATATCCATTGCTTCTGCATCATGCCTGCAGCCTAAACAGATGCCTTGAGCGGCCAAGGGCATTAGATCCTGATGGGTCAAATTGATATCATAGAGTACAAAGAAATTTCCTTTTCCTTTTCTCTTCCTTTTTCCCTCTCCATTAGTAGTCTCCATTCCTCTACCATATACCAGAACTGTAGCCATACTCTAGTTAAATTTCAGAACCAGAGCTCTAWCTCACAGTACCATTTTTGAACACTGCAATAATTTATATTAGCTAGATTCCTGAAGAAAGTGTATCTTCATCCTCCCACCGTCCCCATCCTGCCTGGGTTGCCTCTGATCCATTTTGGGTTGCATCATTTCACATCAATATGCCAAAAAAACATCATTCTCTCAAAATCACATGAAGTGTCCAGGACAGCCTGAAGCACCCTCGGCAGTAAATGGTCAGTGGCTGTCCCCAGTATATTCCAGGCTACTGCTGAGAACAGATTCAGCTCTGTTCACATGTTAAGTAGTGCTACTGGAAGCATACCAGCTTCTTTTCAGGGATTCATCTCAGAAAATCAGGAACCTTCTGTAAAATTTTATATATATATATATATTTTATATATATATATATATAGTGTATGTATGTGCATTCATACATATTCTACTGAGAATAAATTCTCTGGGTATGGAAGAAAGCTGAGGCCATGGCAGACCAAAGTGGAAAGCAAGTAGATGCTGGGGATGCCACAAACGGAAAGATGTGCTAATGTTGTGTACCCCAATGTGCAGAGCCAGTGCTTCACTAGTGCTAGTATTCCTCTGAGCAGTAATAACTGTGAGCTRTGCTAAGCAAAGCATACTATACAGTAGACCAGCATAACACTACGGTGCTTGTGCTGAGCTTCAAATGGAGCAGGACTATGTGGTACTTACAAGGTGCACCTCTATGTCACATCTCTGGTTGCATTGAGAGCGTGCTTATAGTTCAATGCAGAAGAAAAATCCTGTGATTGTCCCTGCATTGCTACTGCATTTTGGTTCTTGTTGCAGAACAGTCTTGTAGCAATGAATTAATTCTAGAGGAAACCAAATCAGAACATATGCTCCAGGCGTGCACTTAATACACTTCAGATGCTAATGGATGTTCAGTTCCACRGATCAGACTAGAGCTAATCTTAAGTATAAGCCTAAAGTCCATAACATGTGCATGTCAGGTCCTCACTGCTAACTGTTTTTCTCTACTGATCCACTTCTTTTGGGTAACACTAT
>NW_028186379.1:5551356-5571347 GCF_003343005.1 Rhea americana
AAAAAAAAAAAAAAAAAAAAAAAAAAGATTTTAGATGCCAAGGGAGAAAATAGAAATATAAAGCTGTGTCTTCCTACTACCCTCTTCATCTTTCTTAACAGAGATAGATACCATTTTTCGTGTTTTATCCCAGCCCCACTGAACTTAATAATAGTGACTCCTTAGGTTTCAGTTAAGTTGTATGAGATTTTTAGTGAATTTCTATGTACTCTAGGGACTGGCAAAAAATGCCTCAGAGCAAGACATGTAAGAAAGAGGCTAGATCTGGTTAGCTTATCAAAACAATTGCATGATTATTTTTTAAAAAGTAAATACTGTGGGCAGTAAATACTGTCTCTTTATGTCTTCACAACAAGGCTGGATGCCTTTCTGGAGGATGTTTTAAGCAACTGTGACTTATACTTCAGGATATTTCCCTTCTTTTTTACCAATGATGAAAGACAGCAAAGTTTTCACAGGGCTTTTGTTTTGGTGATTCAATTATATGATGCAAGAGTTCGTGAGGGAAGGAGTGAAGAGGAAGGTTGGCTAAAAATAGGGCTAATGTAAGTGAGAGGGAAGTGCTTGAGCAGGAAAAGTGTTATCTAAAATTATCAAAATTGGTGAGTTCACAGTATATACGCACACCAATCTTACTAAAGATGTTTGTACTACTAGTAAAGAAATATAGTTTATCTCATATAAAATGGGTTTTAGTAATTTCTCTGTAAATATCACAAAAAATCATCCCTGTAGATGGGATTCCTGAAGACCAGCCTAATCATTAATAGTCAGCTGATATACGCTGACACCACTTGTGTGGAGGCAGGTTGTGAAGCAGCAGAGGACATAGATTTTGTGCAGAGTAGTTCCCAGGAAATATTGCCCTTATGGTAGAAGGGCTCCCCTTATGGATGAGCATGGAAAAAAGAAGGTGCTCACACTTGCAACATACACTGCAAGCCGTGAGCACACATCCTCCCCCTAGTTACCATCCTTCTGGCATTATTAGGGATCATCTCTGCCTTCTTGCCAACCACTCGTAGTGGCTGGGGCAACCCAGGCTCAGGCAGCCCTTCCAAAAGCATGTCTGTATGAGGTGTTCTCTTTACTTCTGCCCTCTGCACATTATGTTGAGTGCCAGCCTGCAGCTCAAAATAGGTCTTCCAACATGCTGCTTTCCTACTGTGGCTGCAGACTTTGTTGTCCATTCAGCCTSTAGTAGGACTGCGAATATCTTTGGTGCCAAATGCCATCTACCGTTTCAGTTTCTGCAGCAGATGAAGAAACTGGTTGAACAACTGTTCACAATTTTTTAATGTTTTGTACTTCTTAAAAGGAATTGTTAACACACTTAATGTTTGTCATTATTTCTGATTGTCCCAATCTCTACACTTCTCATCAAAACTYGTCAGAACTTAGTGGAGAGGGGGTCCAGGGGATGGGGAGACTGGAGCAGATCAGGCTTGAAAACAGATAGTAAAATCTTAGGAAGGGAAACTACATTAAGAAATACAGCAATTGATTAGACATTCTTGATCCTTTTGAATACAAATAAAGTAGTGTTGTGTGTGCTATAAATAAAGTGATATCTTCCAATAAAATTGCAAACTTCTTGAATTTTGTCTTTCCAGGTTTATAAACCAAGAAAAACTATTTTGGATTTAAGTTTCTGAATATCTGTACTGATCTCTGGAGTTTTCTTWGTTTCCTTTGGGTCTCAGTAGCATTTATTCTAACTTAGAAGAGAAAATGAGACCAGACTTAGCTTTCTATAAAGGTAAAATTATGAAGAAGATGAAAATATCTTAATATTCTTAATATGCACCTTTTCTCTTGACTGTCAGGAGTCAAGGAATTTAAGCATATCAGAAAGTAGTATATTATAATGGAAATTTTTATAATGAAYATCAGTGGACCTGAGAAGCCGATATATTGCAACTTTAAGCAGCCTTTCACCAAAGGGTCCAGTTACCAATGTATAACATATTCATTTAAATCATAATCACAGTCAAAGAGTTTCTCTTCTTTTCAATTAAATGTATTCAGAGTATTATGAGTTTCTTCTCAAAGAGCTTGGTGGAGCTTGATAGGCCTCCAATTTTAATTCTATATTTAAAATTTTATATTTTTACACTCATCTCCTGGAAGCTTGAATATAATCTCTATTTATTAAAAAAGCAAGCTCCCCAACATATTTTCCATCCCTAGAGAGAAATCCATCTGCAAATGAGAAAAATTATTGCATCCACTATCAGTGCATTAACATCACAAGTCTGACTGCTTTGCTCTTAGCAATTGCTGTTATAGTGAAAATTTGCATAGGTCCTCCCCTTACAGAAGAAGTGGGGAGAGAAATGGGAATGATCACAATCTAAAAAAGGATGGGGTTGCACACACATAGCTAATTTCCTTTGACAGTAGTTGTCTGAGACTTAATTTCAGAAATTTAATGTAGACCTAGCATCTTCTAATGACTTCAGATGGAGCAGTAGCCACAGTCATTAAAATATTAAATATCTTAACCCTAAACCTGCGTTTTTTATGGATGAAGATCCAGTGAATGTTTATCTGAAAATTCTTCAAATCTTATTAATCAGGGCAAGCAAGACACTTATCCTATCGGTTATGCTTATTTGTCATCCTTCCATAAAACACCCTCACTTTATTCTCTGCTCAGCAACCTGATCACCCTGTTCCTAGATGCATTTGTTGATGTTTATAATCCCATTGTGTGCCAACTTCATTCTGTTTAATTTTGTACTGTTCCCCCTCCCATTTCATGCTACTATAGAAATAATTTAACTCCTGCTGAAACCCACAGGACTATACAGAGATTATGTAATCCAGAAACTATGCTCTACTGGGACATGAAGTGTGTCTTTCTCATAACTCACTAAAGTTGCTTCTCCCGCATTCTGAAATTACRCCCCTATTTCTTCTTTCTATAGAAACAGCATTCACTGTAGCTATTCCTGCTGCCCCTTTCCAGACTTGCTCCTCATCCACTTCCTACTCATACTCCTGCCACGTGCACAGTGTTTCTTCTGTCCCTTTTCTATCAGTAATTTACAACATTCCTTCTTCTGGAGGAGAAACAACTCCAAGATTTAATAAGCAAAGCCCACTCAGAAATCTCCTTTGAAGCATCTGTTTTAGCAGTTTCAGAACGGAAATTCACAGGACAAAGTTTGGCTTAGATGTTAGATTATTTTCAGCTGCATATCTGGGTGTTCTGCTGTTTAGAGGGATCAGGTAGAACCAGCAATGCAAAGTAACCAGATATCATGGCCTTGAGACAACTTTTTTTTCTCCTTTCAGACTACTGCAGGTTTTCCTTGACTCTGCCTCTCTTGGAGTTGCATTTATTTTATTTATTTATTTATTTATTTTGTCATTTTACCTTTTCCCCTTTCCTAACAATTCTAARTCTTCAGTGGTTGAAGGTCAGAGAGGAGCCTAGGATGCTGCAGCAAGATACTACTTTCTTTCTAGAGGATAAACATGCTCTGATGCTGACTTTTTACCTGTCAGAGTCATGAATGCATTACAGTCCTGTTCTCTTGCATAGCCTTCATGGATTTGTCGTAAGGACCATGCAGGCTTATCCTTAACCTGTTAAATTATTGCTGTTGGGGTTGAGACATATTAGGAACTCACAACATCTGTGTTCCTGGTCCCACACTGCACATGACTTTAGCAAATCACTTAAACTCTCTTGATTTGCTCTTGATCTCCTCATCTGTTGGAAGAGCAGACTTGCAACCCTTGGATGGCCATTTTTGGAGATGAAAATCACAGAATAAATAGGCATTTTTATATGGTTTGGGACTTCATTTTCCCCCTCTCATCCTGCTCTGTACTAGACAGAGTTCTGCTCTTCTGCACAGGGTATCGATTTAGAAGTAGGAGATATCTATTCCTCAGTTTGAGCCTTTGTACTTTAGATTACAATGACAAAATTTTGGTATGAGACTGCTGATCTGTAAATTCTCTATGAAGAAATGTATATGCCCATCAAACATGTAAAAGTGCAAATGCACCTACACACTGTTTTATATATACCTCTGTATGTACATGCATACACAAACGTAAGCAATCCAACAGTGCGCTGTTGAAGATATTTTCAGTTAGTATGAAGGAGGAGAACATTGTCCAAGTCGTTGCAGCACCCAAAAAGGTCAATATGACTCAAGTGGGACAATTTTGATTCTTCCGTTAGCAACCACAACACCTCTGGTCTCAGTGGACATGCACAAGACACTGTCATTATCCCTGGTTCATTGACACGATAGACCAAAACAGCTCCAGTCTATTGTGTCAATGTGTACTTAGGGAGTCCTTAATCCATGCATCATTGGCATATGATGCTGTAAAATCTCTGTAGGAGATGTTACAGTGTAGTGAGTCAATGCACACTTAGGGAGTCCTGCATTTGTGAATCATTTACAGTGCATCATGCCAATGTATACTTAGGGAGCCTTTAATCTGCAGGTTGATGCATTTAGAGTAGCCCTGTATACTAAAAATACTTGCAGACTAACTGTTTTAGTGTAAATATAAATTTCACTTTCTTAAATAAATTTCAATTTGCTCAAAGAAACTCTTGAAGGCATATGAATTCCAGTGGCACAATGATGTATCAGGCCATGAAAATTCATAGCTTGCTAGAGTTCTGAGGAATCTTTCAAAATCTCATCGCAAGAACAAAGGCCAAAGAAAAGTGCTGCTGAAACCTGTGTGTTTTTGACCCTCCTGTAAGTTTTCAAAAAATGCTTGAACCAGTGTTTTTAACATGCTGCTTACAAAATAAATTAATCCCTTGGGCCTTCTGTGCTAAAGGCTCATTGATCATTTTCATAAGAGCACAGAAAGTATCCTTTTCTGCAAATAATGAATGAGCTGGTGATCCAAAAATAAAAATATTGTGGCAGATAAATACTTACCAGGGTGATGATTTTTTTAAGTGGCTTTCAGTTTTGCAAAGCACATTTGACAACCTGCAAATGTCTAGCTACCTCATGACATCTGCCCATCAAGGCTAAAAGCTATCATTCACTCTTGCAATGCTGTAACCACAARTGGGTCCAGTTACTGAAAACAGAGAAAAGACAGACCTCCTTTTAAATATCCATCCCCAAGCCTTCAACCTGGTATAAATCACTGTCATTCCATTGACTTCAGCAGGTTTATGCCAATTAACACCAGCTGACAGCCTAGCCCCATATTTAGTAAAAGCTAGTTTCCAAAGGTAATGGGGTTGATTCAGCCCTTTTTCTTACCAGGTAGTTTTACCACAGGGAAAAATTTTCTCAAAAATGAACTTTAAAATTGCCAAAGGCCAGTCTGACCTGCCTTGTTATTTATGATCCTGTGGTTTCTTTTATGAGTTTGCGTGTGGCTGTGATGCCCTTTGCCAACACGCCCTCGGCACTGGTAAACACGAGCGCTGAGTACCGCTTGGCTGCTGCCTGCCTCCCCGCTGTGTGCTCTGTCGTTCCCCATGAAAAGGGCATGACATGAATGCAACGTATGAACCTGCAGTTTTCATCACCACTTTACTCAGAGACCCTCCCTAAATTGGAAACCTTTTTGACTGCCCCCGACTCTCAATTTGGGATTCATTTGGTGCCTCGGAAAGCTCTCTTGGAAAAAAACTCAATGCAAACAGGAGCGTGTGGGGCAGCGGGCGCACGGGCGCTCCCTCTGCAGCAGCCTGGCCGCGCCAGAGGCRGTGGCGTGACCATCTGGGGCGCTCGCCACTCATTAGCAGTCAGCGCGTGACACCCCGCGTGGACGAGCCCCGGCGCATGGACCCAGGCGTGCACGCGTCCGCAGCTGTGCGCTCACTGCCTCGGAAACAAAAGCGCTTGACAGGGGCAAGAGTGCAAGCACAGCAGGAGCTGGGAGCCAGCGAAGCAGTAATCCAGGGAGCTGGTAGATCAGCTGGGGCGAAAGCGAGAAGGGCGGAGGGTGGTGGCGAGGAGTGGGGAGAAGTGGCAGGTCTATTTGAATATCAGGCTCTGCCACACTCAGGGCTCCGCTGACAACTTCATTACCTCCGCGTATAAAAATGACTGCAGGGTGATGCAAATGGCTTTTGCACCGTGCACCCGCCTGCATTCTGCATGCYGGCTGCGGGCTGAAGGGACCCGGCGACGGAGCCCGCAGGCAGACAAGCTTTTGTCCAATTTAATAAGATATCTCTCGGAGGTATAATCCTCCCCTCCCACTCGCCATGCATTATGGAGTCCGGTGACCTGGCTCTCCAGGCACAGCAAGGGAGGGGGGCTGTCTCTGGCTTCACCTCATCTGTCAATCACAGCTGAAAGAAAGATGGGGGAGAAGGGGGAAGGGATGTCTATCTATCTATCTATAAGAAATTTCTAATGAATGTTAAGCAAATTTCCTACAGGCTGACATGGTGATCTAATTAATATTACAGAAATGTCGACGGAATATCATTCCACAGATAGGATTTATCACCTTGAACTGCTGCATAACTGATGGTGAAGGAATGGGAACCCATGTCCCCTCTGATGCTGATTAAATTAGACATAAGCATCAATATGTTACTTATTGGAGACTAGAATTTCATGCTATTACTCTTCAGTTAATCAGAGAACTGYATCTTTTTTTAAAAGATATCAGACTCCCAGTTCTGCTTGTCTGATAAAACAGATGAAGAGTTTGACTACACGACACTCACTGTGTGGGGGAAAAATTAAAAAGAAATCCTACCTAAAATAGGCTGAAAGGTCCTGCAATGACCTTGGGAAAGCTCATCCTGAATGCACCAGACCCAGAATTCAGGGTGGCATTGATTCGGATGAAATAAGCAGCAACATAACAGTATTGCTCCTTTATTGAGCATAAAAAGACTGGGGAGGAGGAAGCCTGCCATTTGTTTCTTCAATAAGCTTGGAGACAAGCATCTTCCTGCTAAACTTTCTTATATACAAGATGTACTCAAGTCTTATTTCCTTGAGCTAAGGAATCTAAGAGCATGTRGGGCTCTAGCCAGATTCTGTTGCCCCCTTGCCAGAAGCCATCATGTCCCCCTGTGCTCTGGCATTTACCTGCCTACCAAAACCCTGAAGTACAGGCTAAGCCTTTAAGCTCTTGTTTTATGGAGTTGCATCCTAATTTTTCATTTAACAGTGACCTCTAACATGTGAGTAGCTAATTCCTATTGCTGCAATAGTACATAACACCTCAAGCTGACTTTTTGACTAGATTTCCATTTTTTTGGCCTTTATCATCTACCTCAAAGGATATACACAGACAAAAGTTCCTCTCCGTGAAGCTTTGTTTTATGCTGAATGATTCAGAGCACCAGAAAGAGCAGGGAAAGAATTGCAGGGACAACAACAGTAATGCCAGTGATTGAAATTACTTTCTTTTCCTTAAAGCATTTAATGCCTAGCAAGAATGATTATGCAAAAAATTAGGTTACCTATCATTACATTTTGCAATGATGTGACTGTCAAAGAAGTTAGAGCTGTTCAAGAATGTRTAACTAGGTAAGATGGGATGAGACTAAGCATAGGAAAATTGTGACAGAATATCAGGAAACATTTCCTCTCAGTGAGGCCTTCGATTGTGTAATGGTCACCCCAGGGAAGTGATAGAAGTCTTGGCACTTGAGTAATTTAAAATTACACTGGGTAAAGCACAAGGGAATATCCTGTTGGGAGCAATCCTATATTGATAGTTGAATAGGCAGAGTCACCTAATTGGTCTTTTCAGGCAGAAGTGGGAGTCTGTGATGACTGATGGGTCCCTTAGGCATTAGGTTGCAGAATGACCATTTTGCATCACTAAATGCCTGTTCCCGATTTTCTGGTTGGACAGTTTAATGCATTTCTAGGCTTGACTAGCAGAGATGAATATTGTTGCATCTTATATGGGGCAGAAAAATGTTAAGCTTGAAAGAAGCTCTTATGGCAGATAAGAGGATTTGTGATTCTGATCCAAAACATTGTGATTAAAATCTAACAGTGTGATGCAAAATTGAATGAATGGCTGTCAGCCTCCTTTTGCCCGGGGTTTGATTTCACCATCAGCTTAATTTTGCACTAYTACCAACAGTAGTAACCCTCCCACCCCACAATGCTGGCAACTTGTCCCTTCCCACCTTCTCCCCTGAGGCAGCCCTAGCAACTGTGGGGCTGCTCAGTCAGCTAGATCCTTAAAAAGATCTAAATGAAAACTCGCACAGCAACACCCGCCTAAGGAATAGTGCTCAGCCAAATCAGTTCTCAAAGCAGCTGCCCACAGAGCTGTGTGGATGCTGAGGCCAGCATAAATGAAGGATACAGATATGCTGCTTCAGGTCTGGGGCTTTCAGCAGCAGCCCAGACTTAGGTCAGCTTCTGCTGATCAGGAAACAAAGTCCTCCATATTTTAATGCACTGAAAAAATAGGACACAGCAAGCATAAGCACTTTGCTGTGGTCAAGTGGTCAGCTTCCAACAGCTTTAGTTACTTTAAGGTCATCATGTGATGATCTTTCCCAAGTGGAAGTAAGTCCAGAACAAAAGCATGTAGTAAGAGTAGCTCATCTCATTTAGCAGCCTAAAAGTCCAGGCTTTTAGCCTCAGCTAGTCATCTTCTCTAGCCAAAGAGGAGAATGGGTGTCTTCRGAGGGTGATTCACCTCCTGTAACTCAGGCTTAGCCTAAAGCTCAGGTTTAAGGATGGGATGAATCTCAAATGACTAGAGGGAGCCCAGATGACTAATTCATACTACATATCTCATTTTCGAGAGTTAAAGTGAGCTAGGGTGAATCTCAATCCTTGAATAGAGAGAATTAGCCCACAAAGTGCTTGTGCTAATTATAAGCTTCAAAATGATATTGAAATATTGTTTTAAATATATGTTTAGCAATCAAATCTTCTTTCAAAGCAAGAGCTCTGAAAAATACCTTTTGGGATTGAGAAAATGTTCTTGTGGTCCCACAATGACAGTTCTCTGTCTCAAACAGGTGTTTCATGTATCTTGCACATTTTTCTCACACCCCAAGAGGCAGAAACTCACAGATTAWTTTTGTTTTGTTTTTTATTAACCAGAACCATTTTTCGTTAATCTGCAAAAAGCAAAAACAACCTGATGGCAAGCTAAGGGATAGGAGCAGGAAGAGTAAGATGGGYCATAACCTTGCTGTTAAAGCCACTTGGTATGGCATATATTCTCCAGGGTCATGTGAAACAGGCACAGCCACACAGCTCCCCTCTCAAGTCATCTGCCCATGGCAATGCATTAAGGTCTGTGATTGTGTGGACCAAATTACCTATGGCCCAAGACATAGTCGGATGCTCCATTCAGCTCTAAAGAGATCGCAGACGGATTTTTATACCYGGCTACAAACTCAGACCTCTAAGTGAGGAGCTTTTATGCTACTTACATGTTATACAAAGATAGATATTTTGTGAAGACTGGATGTGTGACCTACTCTGATGCAGGATAAGGTACAAAACACAAACAAATACATTTTGTACTGCCTATGTGTTACCCCACTGACAGATGTATAGTTACATTTCATCTCGTGTATAAGCACTCATACATCATCTTCAGCACTAAAATACTGAGAGAGAAATATGGTGCAGTTCTTTCTGTTTAATATGTGAAGGAACTTCTGTGTCCTAAGGTAGCAAGATAGGTGGTATTCTATTGGTTTTAAACTACATAAAGCTGGAGAAAACTCTACTTTGATAGCTGTCTATTTATTTGCAGCATGATGATGAAATGTACCTTCAAAATGCAACTAAAAGACTGCTCTTGTTACAAATTTAGAGCAGAGAGAAAGAAAATGTATAGCAATTTACTAACATTTTAAAATGATGAAATACAGTAAGTGAGGAATGATAACTTTCTTTTTCAGCAACTGCTCTAACCTACACTAATGAGTAGACTGTTAGGGATTTTCTTCACTTAGCATTTCTCATTATTAATAAATTTTGCACTGACAACTATAAAGTGAACACTTTGGATTTATGCACCTAACCTAATTACATATGCTGCATGTACGCATTTCATTATTTACTTGACAGATTCATTCCTTGATACCATAAATAATTAAAGACAGATCAAATATTAACAATCAGATACATGTTAATTCTCCTCAAATCTGTGGAAACAAACACCTTTTATTTTCTGTTCAATAAAAATGGAATAAAATGCCTTTCATTAAAGGTTTTAAAAAATAGGTAAAGTTCTTGACTGTCATTTTTATTTTGCGTAGAGTGAAAATTAAAATGTCCAGATGCTCTCTAATCCCTTTATAGGAAAGCATATAGCTATCTTAATAAGCATTAAAGGTTAGTAATTCCTTTTTGACAGTTTCTAAATGAAACATTTTGGTTTAGTGTTTGTCAGGCAATCTCAGATGGAGGTGACTTCCAATGTGAAGTGTGATCCTGTCCCCATGAAAGTCAACAGCAAATTTGTACTGACTGCAGCTAGGACAGGATCCATCCCATTATTTTATATGCATTAGCAGCGGTTTATTTCTTCAGCCTAAAAACCCAGACTAAGCCACACAAACACATACACAAAACTGTATCAGCTGACCAAGGGCCTGATCCTGCCTACTGCTGACCACTGGCTGCCTGGAAAGGTTGTGAAGAGCCCTGCACACGTAGCACCCTTGGGCTCAGCCTGTAAATTAAAGGCTAAATTCTGCTCCTGCCTTTTATTGCTGTTGTGTGGCACTTTCCTCTGCAAAAATCCTATCAATTTCAGCAGGGTTTTCTGTAGATGATGCTACACAGTAAGAATGAGGCAAGATAATAAACTCTGGCCCTACAGCCTACCGGAGCAGCTGGACCCCTCCTGAGTAACTCTAGTCGCAGGAAGGCGAGAGCAGCCAGCCAGTCCTGGGAGGTACTCAGCACCCTCCAGAATTAGGTCTTTTCTCAGAAGAGGTATTGCTTAAGCTTTGAGTTATAATTAAATCTTCAGGTGAATTATTTGTGACGGAAAGCTGTTCCCAGTCACAAACCCCTGTGAACTGTCTTGCTTGCTGTACAATTTGAATTGATGTTTAAATATTTTTATACACATTATTCAATACTTTCATTTGATCAAAAATATTCTACAATTTGAACAAATTTACTTTTGGATATCACATCCCACAATTTCATCATTTTAAAGGTGTTAAAAATTCATAGATTGCCATATTATTCATCATGCAAGATTAATGCCAGCCTGACAGGTTTTGTAAAGATCTGTTTTTTTTTTTCTAAGTGCATATACCATATCTGTATGAGATGTACCTCGGTTGTTGAATATTGATTATTCACGTCTCCTTTCTTACTTCTGATGCTAAAGAGAGAATATTAGGGTGTGATTGTCAGGGTTAGTGTCTCTCTGACCTACACATGTACTATTAATAATTTATGAGTTGATTTGAAATAGATCTCTGTGAAATGAGCTGGCAATAAGCAGGGCTGTCTAAGATGACAAAGATTCACAACAGGCCAACTCATGTACATCAGCTTCTCAATTTCAATCTAAAAACAAAATGAAACAGAAACTTAATATGCCTTATGTAGTCGTTAGGGATTTATTATTTGAATACACAAAGCAATGTCACTGTTGCCTATTAAAAGTTATCTCTGGATGATGCAGTTGATACAGTAGTCTAACTTTCTAAAGTGTTCAGCTCATTCAACAATATTAATATATATGCTGTATAAGTGAGCAATAAAAGACATTACGGTCTGTTGGTCGACCCCACAGGTGCTTGAAGAGCATCTGCTTAGGAATACAAGCCCAGCTCACAAACTCTTAATTTCATTTATGAATTGTCACCCTGACCACAAAGAAGATAAAAATGACAAAGGTCAGATTTTGCAGAGGCAGGGGCTGAACTGGATTGAGGACGCCTAACATCTAACAGAAGTTCCTCAATAGTTAGTATTAGGCTTTTTTTGTTTTAAAAGCCTTCTTCGCTTGCACTTTAATACCCTCTTCATTTAGAAAGCAGCCCTGAATACCTATATTCACATCTGCAGACTCACTGAAGAAACCTAGATTGCATTTAAGGGGCATCTTCAGGACCAGACCTGCAAAATGCAGTCAGTCTCTGAACTGCATGGGCCATTACACACCCAAACACAGCCCCAAGCTCAGTGTGACACCTGGTGATGCAGCCAGCGAGCTGCCCAGGGAAAAGCAGCACCTCATCGGAAGCTGTTCCTGAGAAGGGCCACACTCTGCTGAAAAGTGAGGTGTGGAAGCAGGGTCTCTGCACGCGGGTGCTTGCAGGACGGGTGCACTGGAGGAGTAGGGCAGAGCCAACCACTTCTCAGAGCGATCCAGACAGCGCTTAGGCSTAATAACAGTATGAGGACTAAGACACAGCTAAGAAAACATAATTGAGCTGCCCCATGCTTTTTGAAGTGCACTCTCAGTAATTTTGCAGTAACAAACTGACTATCTGCCAGCTCATGGATAAGAAATGCATCTCATAAACTGAGGCCTCATCGTGCAGCATGTAGATTCTCCACATGGACCCTTTTTTTTCCTCAGTTGCTGGGCTAAATGTGTTTGTTACTCACTGACATGGTACATTTCTGGTTTTCCTCTCACTTTTTCTGTGATGTGATGCAAAAACAAATATGTAAAAGTAAATGTGTAGCTAACATTAACAGGAAAGAGACTATTACTTAAATCACAAACAGCAAACACACAAGCACCTAGAAACTAGTTAATACTTTGCTACAAATCTGAAATGAAGATGTTGAACCAACAAAACTATATCAAGCAGCTAAGGCAGAGAAGACCAACTTGTCAGAATCACATGGATGTTGTAGTGACATATAGACAATGAAATGGGGTGACACAGCTCTTCTCGGTGGGAGCATTTTCTCTTTCTCTCTCCTGGGAGTTTTGATGTGCTCTCTTTGTAGGAAACCTTTCCACTAAAAGTGGCAGCAAGCCCTTTGAAAGTCTTATTAATATTCTTCCTCTGTGCTATAAAGTATACTGTAGACAGCAGATGACAGTTGCCTAACAGTTAACGCTGAGCAGTGTAAAGGGAAGTAGCAGAGGGTCTAACACCAGCTACTGACATATTCTGGTAAAACTGCATAGTTGGCATCTTGGAACAAGAAATGAATCAGGAGGGAGAATCGACTCATAATCCCGAATCCAGCTAGCAGCKGAAGTTGTTATTTACTATTTGCAGTACACAGCACTGAATGTGTGTGCTTCCGAGAAAAATCTGAGGGCAAGGTCCTTGCCCTGAAGAACATACAATTTATGCAGCTGACCCTGTGAGATGTTGCAGGCCTTCCAGGGATAAGCTGAGCAATTTCATATCAGGATCATTTTGGTTTATCTCAGGAAGTCCTGCCTATCTTTCTAACACAAATGGTTCTTCTGACCTCTGTGGACAACTATTTTAAGTGAGGATGGAGTGGTTGTTAACACATGAGTCAGGAAAAGTAAAATCCTTTATCTGCCTGTAAAGTTTCTACAAGTTCAAGGGTATTACTACCTACCTAACAGGGAGGGGAGCTTTAACTCCTCTGATCCAGCAGGGAAAGGGCAGAAATGGGCAGATGGCTCTGAGGACAGCACCGTCTCTCTGCTGGCCCCACAGCAGCATTCCCTGTAGGAAAAGCMAGTCAGAGCAAAGCCACATCCAAACACTCACAATGGATGTCGAACAGGGAAACAGCAGAAGCAGGCAAGAGAGCTGGTCACCACCCACAGCCACAGCTGTCCCCATTTTGGTCTTCGCAAGAGATGACTCTGGGCCCCTCTGTGTCCTCCCTGCTGATAGACACGGAAATAGAGAACTGTCAGAAGAGCCTTCTCTAGTAGCTATGTGTCACTTCAGAAAGCCGTATCTTTGAGGCCTCTGTCCTGACTTATTGCCACACACTCTATCTGCGAATTAGGGCAGTGCCCTCAGCACAATTTCAGCTAGTGCTGAGTATGACAGTCACAGATCAGTGTAAGCACATCACCCCTGACTCCCTGAATAGACTCCCCAAATCATTTTTCACTAAAATTAACATTTAGGTCTTTATTTTCAYAGGTTTCACATAGTAAAATCATGAGTACCTAGTTCCCAGACTGGCAAAATACTTGATGGACTCACATGCCCTGAAGTAGTCCAGAATATTCAGCTCAATACTGAATATTGAGTCCTGCTCCAACAACTTTAACAGACACTGTTCCTGCCCCTGTCACAGTGTCCTGCCCAGAATAACTGTAACTATGAAGAATATTGGAATTGTCTGAAATCAGCTTGACCATTCCAAGAACGAGGTAAAGATTTCTCAATGTCTATTTACAGTTAACAAAGCAGCCTACCCCCAAAAGTCAGAGCATCAATGAACTTGCCATTTTTAGAAGGAAAAGTAAGCCCAGTGCCTTTTTATAAGGACTCTGATATCATCAAGGAACAAGGAGGAAAAAACTAAAGCAAGGAATTTCCTAATGGATCTCTTCTGTGGGAAAGAGGAAAGATAACATTGTACTATTAGCTTTTGGAAAGGAGAGAGAGAATAAGAATTGTCTTATTTATAGGTACTGGCCTGCACTGATAAACACACTGTAGGAAGCTATTGTGATGAGTAAGAAATAGAGAGCGAGGGAGGGAGGGAATAGCCAGGAAAGCTGTCAGCACAACACAGTGTTCCTTCCTCAGCACAGTCTTCATCTCCTGTTCAGAAGTCATCATTGCTTTGTCCTAACAACATAGGATCAAAGATAYGCTTGTAGACCCTTTTGGTGAAGTATCTCGGTCACCACCCAAAGAAAGAGATCTGTTCAGAAAACAAAGTATGAACCTCTAAAACATCTGCGTGGATTTATTTAAGTGTATTGTTGTAATCAAGAAAATTGTATTATCTGTAATGATCATATTTGAAGTCAAATTTTGAGACTTGTTTTTATGGTAGTGTAGAAGGCCATGTCACATCTATCACRAAAATAACTTCACATGTTGTGAGGAGATCTACTTGAATCAGCAGAATATGCAACACAACTTTTATACGGTAATTTTAAAGCCCAGTTTTGCAATGTTTATTCATACAGATAGTCTTTACTCATGCTTGCAGTCTCAAATCATTTTAATAGGTGTTCTAATGGAAAGATGAGCAAAGACTGAAAAATCAGGCCCAAATCAATCTTTCATATAGTTTCTAATCAATACCAGTCTTGCTCTCTTCAGTCCAATTCCAAAGATAACGCCAATTGATACAAACAAGWCTGTAGCACTTCTACAAGTGTCCCAAAGAGAAAATTCTGTCAATGCTGCCTTTCTAACCAATATATACAAGGCCCCCTTATTGCCTCTCTCTTCCTGCCTCTGTTTTATCAATTAGCAAAAGGAGTGAATAACCCCCTTTTCCCAACACAGACATAAATCTCTGTTACAAATATTTCAACCTGAAGGATAATTAGGCCAATGTTTAGGCCAACATTTTCAGATGCAACTGATATTTTGAGCRGTTTTGGTTTCCAGGAGCTTGAGTTCAGCAGGCTCAGGGGGCTCTGAAGAGCAAATGCCTTCCAGGTGACTCAAGTCATTCATCAAAACCYGGGACCTCTGCATTATCTGTTAGAAACATTCGGCAGCAATAGTTGGGACGACGTTTGCAGGAGGAGCTTGGCACTCTGCCCCTCCCAGTGCCGAGGAGCCCAGAAGTGGAAGGCAAACAATCTTCGTCCCTCCCTTATTTGCAAAAGACGCCCTGTCACCTGTTTCCCCAACTGTAGAATAGTAATTCCTGTTTATTGCATGTGAGACTGAATTCATCCACCTTTGTAAAGGGCTTCAAGAACTCTGCACAGGAAAGCTTTATCATTAATGCAAAAGAGTCATTAACTTCCTATATCCAGCTGATGATACGCTGATTTTCAGGCCAAAGGGTGACTTAGACTTCTCAATAAAATTCAAGCCATCATGACATCCAGGAGCCAAACTTGCTTTAAGAGCTCCATTTTGTGTGACCGAGTTTGTAATATTTTGATGGATGGACAGTCATATCCCTCCTCCTTCCCCAGTGTCTTAGACCATAAAAAACAGCAATAGCCATGGGTCTTTTATAAAGTGGAAAATAGAAATAAATGAGAAGATACATATAAGCAGCACATATAATGCATTTTTGCCATATAATAGGAAGCCATCCTCTTGCTATAAACAGGGCACATTATCAACAAAGTTATTTCTTGGGGCTAAGTACTATTGTCCCAASGTGGATATTCATAAGGTTACTTTACTGTTGGAAGGCCAGATCCCARGGCTCTCAAGTGTCAGGGGAGTGATAGACTTCTTCAGAGGATGAGTCAGAGCATCTAAATTTAGTTAGAAACTAGTCCCCTAGGCTAAAGTTAGCCTTTGAGAGTATCTCTCCCCATACCTCAGGTACCTCAATCTTATTATTCAAAACACAGAGTCTTTAGATGAACACAGGAAATAAAAAATGTGTGTGTACATACAAAAGGGAACACAGGAACGTGGATTTTGTTGGTGAAATCCTGTTCTGTGCTGAGGTCAAAGGTAGAATTCCCACCCACGCAATAATAGCTTGATTTCATAGTGTGAATGATAAAGTCTAGTTTATAAGTTACTCCCTGACTGCCTTTGAGGAACGTAAGAACAGAGTCAGACCGTCGGTCCACGTAGCTCTGTGTCCTTGCTCTGACAGGGACCAGCAGATGCTCGTACTGATGCCACCCAGGACACCCGCCTGGCTCTTACCCTCACAGTTCAGATTTCCTTCACAGGGACAAAAACACCAGCCCAAAATATTGCAAAAGACAAGAAATAGTCTTGTATCCACACAAGTACTATTCATGGGGTGAGGCGCTGAAATATCTCAAGGGTCCAGCCCAAGTGAGGGGTAGTCTAAATAACTTGGGCCCTGTTTTAAAGTGTTTAACCCTCATCTGACAAGACTTTTAAGAGAGCTTAGCCACCACTGGCTGCTGGTTATATTTTGCTAACAACTTTTTACATTGTGTGCCAAGCTCTTTTAAGAGTGAATTCTTATATAGAAAATAAAATGGAATCAAAATTCCTTATACTCTGCTCAGGGATGCAACTTCTGAAAATTGTGTATATTCCTTTTCTAAAGGACAAGGAGATACTGTGCTTTTAAAACTGAACGTTTTAATTACCTGTGTAAATAACATTAAATAAGAACTAGTGGGAGATCTTAGAAACTGGAGATATATGGYATTTGCACAAACATATGAAAAAGAAGGAGTAGATTTTGTGGCCCCCTTATCATCATTATTAATCTTTATTATGCACTGAAGATCCAGGATGTTTAAAAAAATTTATATATATTACAACAAAAATGTGCACTTTTAGAATATTAGGAAATAAATTATTAAKAATGTCACCTATTGCTGTCTTTCAGAAAAAAAAATACATTTTCACTATATTTGAAAATTATTKTTTGAAAATATCCACTTCAAAACAGATTTTTTTTCTATTTTTTAGGAAGAAGAATAACAATAACACATTCAAAAAGGCCACCTATTGGTTCAAACAAGAATGTCATTTTTGAGTGACACTGAGAAAACAGATTTTTTTCAACTTCAGCATAAGCAATGTGAAGTTTATTCCATTGATTGTGACCGAATCAGGGAYTGATTTTTTATAATCATTTCTACTCTGAAATTTGCACTTTATATTTGCACATAAACTAAAACAGGCCTTTTGTATTTGCATAAGCTACAAAATATCTGAAGCAAAGATATTTCTATTCAGAAGGCTTAAGTGTTTTCACCTTTTCTATATTTATTTTTTTAATATAGTATTTGTGCTTTGCTTTCTGGTTAACCATCAAAGAATAAAAATAGGATAAGAATCTGACAAAATGCCTCTCAGCTGATCACTACTTTTTTACCTACAAGTGAAAAACAGGAAAGGGGAATTACCATTAAAAAAATCCTTACTTACTTACTTAAAATATGATTGAGTRGTATAACTTTGCAGTGTCACCCATGGTTTTGGGTGCTTGCAAAATTAAAGTTAGGGATTTTTTTTAATGGTAGTTCCCCTTTCCTATTTTTCACTTGTAGGCAAATAAGTAGTGATCAGTTGAGAGGCATTTTGTCAGATTCTTATCCTAAGTCCCTGGGAACGAATCCAAGAAAGTGAAGATACTTTTAAATACAACATCCTGTTGAGGTAAAACTTTAAAATGCTTTGTTTTGCTATTTTAAATAACGCTAAGCTTGGGCATATGCTGGCACATTTAACATGGAAATTAGTTATGCTTGATCAACATTTTAATGAGAAACATTTCAGCRAAATGTATAGTTACCAGAAGAACCTGAGCAGTTTGCCGCTCTTGGTCACTGAGAAAAGCAAAGACAGGATCAGGGAGGGAATGGTTGAGTCAGGACTATGCACAACTGTAAATGATCAGTTATTCCCTACCTTTGGGGGTAATATGATGTCCTTGACATAGATGAAGATTTTTTAATTTATCAGGAGACAGTAAGACAAAAGATATTCTTTGAAGGAGCACAATCAAACTGCAGTCTGTTGGTCTGGATTTTTTTTTTTTTGTTGTTGTTGTTTGTTTTACTAATCAAGGAGGTTAGAGTTATGATTGGAATTATTAGCTGACAATCACAAGAGCAATGTAAAGGCTACCACAGAGCTCAGCTATATGCAGTCAGGCAAGGAGTGGGAGCCCTTMTCCAAAGAGTTTGCCATTTGGCAAGGACAGGTCTCCAGCACCAAGTGCTCAATCACGCAGAGCTTCCCAAACCGAGCACCAAATGCTCCTGTTTCAGTACGGGGATCCATGTAATCACCGTGGCACAAGGATGGGAAGCAAGGCCAATGAGCCTGGACAAGGTTGTCCGGGGGATTCAAGCCAACTAGACCTATTTGCTGCATTTTATTTTTAATCTGTATTTGCCATTACAGTCTTTGCAAACTATCACATACTTCTTCATTTTTTCCCTCCTCCTGGAGAAAGGACCCACATGAACAAAAAGCGGAACTGAGTGACTGGGGAGGGGAAATGTTCAGCTACCAAGGGCTCACAGCAAAGAAATGATGAAAAAAGGAAAAATAAACCTCTGCCTTTGAATGGCATTTATCACAAGAGTAGGTTCCTTCTTTGCAGGAAGAAATACAATTTTTAAGGTGATGATGCACTGTGGAAATTTTTAATGTCTTTTCTGAAAACTTTATCCATTACTGGTGCAGTCATTAACTGCTGCCAAAAGAAAAAACATGAGCTCTTGGACTGTTTCTYACAGTCTGCACTGGATGTTTTCGCTGTTAAACCAACGCCTAGAAGTGACAGCGGATGCTGGGGCCCTCACTGGCGAGGCACTGTAAAAACCTGGCGGCAGCAGCAGGCAAGGCAAGTTTTCCTCTCCTCTCATCGCCACCCTGCCCCTGCAGCACCGCAGCACCCTGCTCCCCGCAGCGGCTTTATTTTGGCGGAGCAATGAAAGCACTGGCGTGGTGCTTGTACGCGCCAGGATACAACCCTTCCTCTCCCTCCTCCTGCCCTGCTCCGCACGTGAACACATTTTTCCCTTTTTTTCCCCGTGTTTAGTATTTTTTTTTTCTCTTTCCCATTACCCCTTAATGCAGAGCAGGGCTGCTGATTACAAAAGAGGCAGTTTGACTCAAGCAATAGGTCTTCTTCACTAATCCTCACTGTCACGGAAATTCCAGCTGCTACAAGAATAAGAGGCTCAATCCATATTTGCCAGCTCTAATATGAAATCTGTCAGGGCCCAAATTAATGAGTTCCAAATTCCTTACATCACGATAACAGGTTAAGACTGGTCAATTAATTACATAAATCCTTCCCGATTCATTGTGCATTTTCAGGCGAGATTGTGTCTTACATAACTCGGTGACACGCGGCCTTTGGGCTCGCGCTGTTCCGCGCAGGGGCCTCCGCTTGAAGCGCAGCCTGCCTGCCACCGGGAGGTGTTAAATGTCACACGTTAGGATCTGCGCTCCTCCATAATGGCTTTTGTTTTTTTAAAAAAAAAAAAAAAAA
>NW_028186379.1:5572327-5603012 GCF_003343005.1 Rhea americana
GCGGGGGCGCGGGGGCGCGCGCGGGGGCAGAAGCGGAGTGAAAGCAGTGCTGCGGAGCGAAAGGAGCAAGGCTGCTTTTTGTTTTGGGAGATCACCTGAATTATTTCTAACAGTGTTTTATTCCAGGAGGCAAAGAACCGATTTAACATGCTACAGAATATTTTAAGGAAGAGAATAACTGTTTTTTTCGTAAAGTATTTAGGAAATATTGGAAATACTGATCTACATTTTTGTGCATGCTGTAATAAAGAAAAGTAACACATTGTAAAAGCCAGGGAGAAAAATCCTCTGTGGTGTAAGCACTGGTCATCACCACTGATCCCATTCTTCAGAGAACTACAAAGAAACAAAAAGTTTCCTTTGACTCACTTTATGTGCACCTTGTATTTTACAATAAAGTAAGTGACAAATTTTGCGTAGCTATATAATTTAAATACTGTTCTGACAAAAATTTCAACATACTACATATTTCAAAAAAATCTTGGACACAGAATTTGCAGTGTTACATGGTGGTACATTTAAGTGTATAAATTTTCTTAGCACTTATACAACAGCACTGTTGTATGTATATATATATGAAAAWTTTTCTTTCCAAAACGATTTTTTTTTTCATCTTTTTTACAAGTATATTTCCATGACATTTTAAGTAACAGGTTGCTTAATACTAGTTTACAATATCCCAAATTTAAACATGCTGTACAATTTGACAGGATATATGGCTGGAGATAGATTCACTTGTTTACACTTCCTTAAAAAGAAAACCCCACCTTAGTCTATACATAAATAACAAAAAATATTTGAAGAAAAGTAACTAACACAGGGAAAGTCATAAGGTGATTAGAATATCAATACCAAAGTAAATCTTACTATCTGGTTTGAAAACAAGATAAAAAAATGGTAATTTGCTTTATCTAGTTACACAAAAGTTAGGAAACACTACACAAAATCAGAATATGAAACTCTAAGAAAAAAAATAAAAGCTGGGCTTTTGGTTATTTGAGTGCAAATTGGAATCATTATAATTAGATATAAATTAGTATTAGTAATTAGATGAAATTAGAATGTAGATACTAGCCTGTTTGAAAAACTAGCAAGCAATATCAGCATTATTCAAAACTAAAAACTGAGAATCGAACTACCAGTGATGTTTTTATGGAGTCAAAATAAATGCCAGTGCTAAAAACATTAAATCATTGAAATCATGTAAGACATTAAAAAATAGGGTATTTTACATATAAATGTAAAATTATATAAATGTTACATTTAAATGTCCCCAACTAAAGTGTTATAAAGCATTTATATGCACTTACATAGTTGATAACAAAATAAGGTCTAGAACAGAAAATACTTTTCATTCTTCTTTAATAAGAAAAAAATCTAGTAGTACTTGCTAAACAAATAACATTCAAAGATAAATATTTTAAACAAATTTCTATCAAAGATGCAAAGAAAGTATTGTTAATGGTACTGATATTTCTGAACAATGTGATAAAGAAAATAACAGAGTAACAATTGAACCATTAGAAAAAAGTATTTAGTTCAGAAATAGCTTCACTTGGAAAACATACTCTGACATACAAAAGAATAAGAAAAAAAAAGTAGCTACAAAGATTCTCCAGTCCTTTTATTTATGTATTTTTAGGCAACTCTTGAGAACCTGTGCAAATAGGCCAAGAATTGTAAAGTGCTTCAACAGTCTAGCTCACCATTTTTAAACAAAACAAAAAAACCCTACTATCCTAATACTGTATTAAATAAAAACACTCAGACATTATCCCAGTTTTCGTTCATTTTGATATTTTCCCTCATCCTTTACACAAATTTGCTAAACAATAATTTTTCCAGTAACGTAAGACTTAAAAAGCAGACACTGCCTGGCAAAAACAGCTTTTCACTACTTCTAGAGATACTTTGCTGCTTTAAATTAATGTTATAACTTTTACATTAAAATAGCTTTGCTGCTACCTTGTACACAGGCTGAGATGGTGAAACGTACATTTGTGCAATTCAAAAATACTGAGCAAAAGGATACACAGATACCGTATGGAAGTGCTACCATCAACAGAAAACAGAGGCTCAAAATAGTTACCTAAGAGATGTTATCCTCGGGCTACTAAAACATGTTTCTAAAATTACACAGATTCCCAGCTGGATGCTTGAAAAAGCATGCCCACATATGCCCATGCTAACCTTTATTAGCTGGCCGTTTAATAATCTATTGTTTCTCTAATTCACAGATTTTAAATGTTCCTTCTTTGAAGCTAGACACAGAATTCTTAAAACAAAACATCCATTTTTTAGGTCTGTAACTACAGCTCTGAAGTTAATGGGAGCTTTGCTAAGATGATCAGACCCCCTAGCTCTTTTTAATAGTAGTTAAATGTCAAATATAAATACAGCACCACAGCAAAACATATTCCATTGACAGAATCTGGGACAAGACACTATGCAGCTGCTGTTAACAATAAAGAACAAAACTGATGCTTGCTCAAAATAAGTGTTGCTGGTTACAAAGTTGTGTTCAAGCCTGCTTTTTGTTTGTGGAAAAAGTCAATATTCTTATGTGTTAACTACAGTAACAATGAAATAAGCAGTTACAGCTATTCCCAAACATTTAAGAGGTGCACATTTGTACAGCATATGTTGTAGCTATGTGATTATTATCCTCTTGGAGAGAAAAATACATTCCATTTAAGCTGTTAAACTAAAACCACTGTCATGACATCTTCAAATATAGGTACCTAAAGTTAGATCGGTAAGGCGAAATCTTGGCCCTAGTGAATTCAATGGAAAATTCAGCCATTGGTTTTAATAGACTTCATCCAGGATTTTCACTAGGAATGATTATCCTTAATTCCCTGGGAACTAAGCCCCTTTTAGAAACCCTCAAAATTACATCATTTTTATTATTCCTAACTTCTAAGCAGTCATGCTTGAGAATTTTGGCCTTCAGTTCTTATGCATGATAAAACCAAGCTTTCCATAAACATTAGAGAAAGACCAGAGGAAGATATATTTATATCTCAAATTGTCTGCAGCATTTAGTTTGTACAAGTGTCGTTTTGCTGATGTTGCTGAGCTACTTTAAAAAACACATACCTTGAATTTGAATTGTAATTGTATTTTGTAACTGAAATTACATACCTTGTGGGGTATGTAATTTCATCACCTATGTCAAATGACTTCTAAAGATGAAACTTCTCTGATGCAAATTACAAAAAGATGCTTTGAATATATTTGATATAAGAACGTCAAAGCTGAGGAATTAAGTTATCTTTATTTTCCAGATCTAAGATGTGCAGTYGCTAAGGGAAATATTTTAACTGCCATATGTATCAATAGAGCATAACTAGCCCAATACTGGGATTTTAACAGTTGCAAAAACCTAAATGCATTAGGTAACGTGTAAGCCTCAATCAATATACATAATAAAATCAACAAAGAAATAATATCAAGGTCTGTTTCAAAAACTCTTTAGGGACATATAGTTGTATTGACAATGAGTCTTTTAGGTATACGTTATTAGCAAATCATGTTTACGTGGTACATGTAACTAGTAAACATTGCAGAAACCTCTTTGTACTGTCCTTTAGAGAGCAATACAGAAATGATTTTTCACGATTCTTCAGAAGCTGAGCTTGCTTTACATCCACGTGAAATGCTGTCATCACTGCATCCAAGCCCAGAGGATGAACTGCAGAGAAGGGGAGAGAAAAAAAAAATAAAAGGAGGAAATTGGTTTTCACAACACACTCAAAGCCTGAGTAACAGAGGAGAACTTTAATTATCTCCAGTCACAAAGAGAGACAGGAAATTTGGACTTTTAATTAGCCATTTGGAGTGCAGTTGGATATTTTTTTAGCAAGATAATTTAAACGCGAATAATTCAAGTCTGACTAAATGAAATTCACATAATCAGAATGCAGATAATTGAATTTCTACTGCATTCATTAATTCAGTGTGGAGGTGTGTGTGAAGACTTCTATGATGAGCTGTCACAGCTCAATAAAATCTCAGTCAATTAATTTTTTCATTATCTTAGTATTACATCAACAAAAAAGTGAAGCATGCGCGTGTATATGTATGTATATATAATCTCAGAAAGTAAGGAAATACAGAAATCACCTCTCTGAATCTGAGTCTGCATTGTTTTTTTCTTTTTTTCTCTCTTCATCTTCTATAGGAAAACGTCTGTTCAAAGAGGCAAACTTATGAATTGCATCAGCAACAGAATATTTGGTCTGTCCAGATACACAAGCCTCCATATCTTCAGGACTTAGCTGAGTCTGTAAGAAGAGGTGAAGCCTACTGTCTGAAAGCAATAATGCATTTTGTAGAATCCTGTAAAAAGAAAAGTCAAATATATTTATATAGATACACATATTCTAAAGTGTTTTACCAGAACAAATTCTAAATGATGTTCTGCTTTTAAGTGTTTATAAGAATCCTAAATCAGTTACAGAGGTAATGAACATATTAAAATGATTAGGTGTGTGTTACTTTCTTATTACATTATTTGGAATTTTAGGTGAGTAAAAACATGAAGCTAATAGTTAAGCACATCTGTTATAAGAATAACTTCAAGGACATTTCTTCCATTTAACCATCTGTTATTACCACATGGATTAATTAATGACTTTTAGGCTGTTGGTAGCATATACTCTTACAGAAATTCAGTCTCCGTTTCAGAACTGCCTATATATTTTTTTTTAATAACAAAGCTTTTCTAAAAATGAGAAGTCGCCAGTCTCTTTGGTGGAGGAAAGAAGTGCATACAGTGACAGAGGACTTTAGAAACATAAAATGCCCAGAATCTGAAATACTTGTAAACAACAGAGTATTTGTATACATAAGCCAAAATTCATTTATACTTTAACAAATAACACATACCTTTAAGGAAGGGTGAAAATGCCAATACTGAACATTGATCTAAATATACTTTAAGTCATTTTCAGGGAATCTCAAATAATATTTTTCGTTCTATTTTTTTTAAAAAACTCCATTTTCATCTCTCTAAGCCTTCAGATACATTTAGCACTGAGTATTTGCTTACATAGAGTGGAAGTACAAAGTAAAATACATTCCAGAAATACAAAAAGTTGTAGAGATACTTTTATGTGGCCTGAGAACTGAGGATCATCAGCACTATTTTGAAAGAATACATCTCTGCTGCATGATTTATCTAAAGAAGGAATACTTTAATACATGTATCCTAGTGTGATTAACAGGAGACTCTATGTTTACGCATACATGTAATTTTATTCACAAGTGAAGTAATCTGCTAGTCTTTGCAACATAAAAGCCTATATAGCCACACCAAATAGCGCTCCATAGAAAATTACTAACCAAAACTACAAACCAAATTATTATTACAAATCAAAACCAGCAAGAGTCAATATTTACCTATTTCTAATCTTTTAGGTCACTATAGTTGCCAAAAAAAGTCATTGCCGTGCAATAGGATGCAAGAGAGGACACTAATGTAAGAACTGGTAAAAGCAAAAAGAAATAGTGCATTATATTAAGTACTCTGATTAAAAGAAATGTATAATGGATTAGTTCCTCCTATCAAACAAGATTAATGATGTGCTTCGACTGTAACATTTTAAAAATATAAATATGCTCTGAAAACTATCCTGTAAAGTGGCCAACATTACAATAACAATTAATATACTGAAAGATTTCTGGCTTTATCTAAGCCTATAAAATTCTGTCAAATCAAAATAAATAATAAGATATATCTAACTGAAAACGTAGGATATTTGTATATATATGCACATTTCATTTGCACAGGTAAATACACATTCACAACCAAATAATTCACATGTTGACATCTTGCAGTGAGGAAATACCTGCAGTAGCCCTAACGATCTACCAAGTGTGTACAAAATTCAGTCTAAAAAAGACCAGATTCCACTATGATTCAAGATAAACACTCTGTCGTACTTAGATAAAGTTCTTTTACTCCTAAATAAATTCTCACAATTTTACTTAAAAATAAACATAGCAAATACAGTATACATTGGTAAAGTCAATGGAAACAGTGTATTAATACACAGTACACTGAAAAATATCTTAGTATCCTAAGGGAAAACAGAAAATGTTGTGTATTAATGATTCAAAACACAGAATTTACAAGTCTACACACCTTAACAGCAATAGCTTCATGAATACAGTCTGAAAAGCCATCATTCACTGGTCACTGAAAGAAGATTTCAGCCTTGACTTTTGATAAATATAAACTCCCAAATAGGACAAACATCATGACAAGAAGTAGAAGAAAAAAACACCGTTCCACACAATAAATTCATGTTTATAGTTTAAGCAGTTGTGGGAGTAAATTCTCCCCTCCCTCTCTTCCTCCTCTTAAAAGAGGAAAAAAAAAAAAAAAAAAAACAAGCATACTAGAGTTTACTCTAGAGTAACTGGAGTTACTAGTTTTCTCAGGCTTTTTAACAACATAATGAAAGGATGCATATTTCTGCAATTCTAACATTTGTGTCTAATACAAAGTAACATAGTAGAAGTCAAGACATTAAATTCTGCCTATGGTATTTAGCTTCATGGTAGATTTTCTTGTACTGAACCTTCAAAAGTTTCCTGCCAGCCAGCAAAAACACAAGTAACTAACTGTTCATAAGATTATACTATACTTACAGCTTTGTTGCTGTTTGAAATGTATTTTATTTTCTTTATAAAATAATAGGTAATCTTTAAAATTGATTTTAGATGGTTTGAGGCATTACACCAGAGAAGTAATGAGCATTAATGTCAATGATATTGGACACAAATTCATTTTAGCTTTATTTCATGTCCAGTACAATTCTACTAAACCTTGAACTGCTGAAGCACTGTTATTAACTTGCCAGTAACCTAACACATGGAACAGCAAACAAAAGTGATAAGAGTACAGGCTGATCAGGACCTCAAGGCTACTGTCCTTTTTCTGCAGCTATAATTCAATTTCCAATTTTACTTTACATTGGACTCATTATTTCACAGTAATTTTCTGTTCTGCTTAATAGTGCCATCTGGAGGTGAATGAACGAAGAGAAACCAAGGGGAAGAAATAGAAAGATTCTCGTTACATTAATTGCGTATGTACATCCATAAGGGGGGAAAAAACAAGCACACAAAGCATTTTACAAACCAGTTAAAGTGATCTCAAAAGCAAATCTGACTACCTTTCACCCAGTCATGCCCCTGAAACATCTCTTCTTCCTTCTAATTAAAGGATAACTTTTGCCTTTTCCCTCCTATGTGAACCAACAGGTCAGATTGAATGCTTGAAGAACGCAATTAGAAAGCAAAGTGAAAAATAAATTTGTGCTACCCATAAGCGTTATGTTTTGCTGTTCAGAATATTCCTGTTTCAAGGAAATAACCATGCATCTATGATTTGCCACCAGATGTTACTAGCACAGTAGTTGCCCTCAAGGGCCTTCACTGTTCTGGGGATTCATTGTGTGAGGTGTTGTACAACTAGAAAATAACTGTTTTGGCTCCAAGGACCTTAAAATCAAAAGTACAAAACACAACATACAAATGAAAAAAAGTAGAAGGGAAAGTGGTATGCAATATTATTAATATCAGGATGTTTTAGCACAGGTTAGTTGTATATGCAGTTTGAATTCAACCGGTAGCATCCACAACGTTTCACAAACAGTTTTATTACAGTGAGTGTCAATGCAAAGCTGCAGTTACAGTGATGTAAATCAGTTCTCACTGCACTTGTGCTAATGTAAGAGTCATGGCTCACAGTGCTAATTCCTGTAAACTGACTGGACATATTTAAGAGAACAGACTTTCTATGCATGCCCAGAATAAGAATGAAAGGCTAAATCCTGCAAGTCTTTATCACATCAGTAGTCATTACTTGTCAGAGATCTCACTCCTCTCAGCCAGATTGCTCACATGCATAATGACTACTTATGTGATTAAGGGGGCTGCAGGATAAGGCTCTACATTTGAATTAGAGATAATAAAATCATTTTTTATTCGTGGCCACGTGAATCTTTGTTTGTAAGCTTTCAGTAAATGCTCATGATCTCTAGACTTTTAAAGAAGGAGGACAGAAAGTGTCAGTTGACATCCAAAAGTAGTAACGTCATTTTTTGAGAAAATGCTGAATACTAGTTGGCAAGTATTTCTCCTTCCTTATGTTACAGCAAAAGCACTTACAAAAGACAAAACATGTGTTTCGTCTTATTTGGACAAGCTCCAAAATCTGGCTTTCTTCAACATGATTTTATTAGGTATATTATACACTGTTCTGCTGGAGGAGAACAACATATGGCTGAACAGTACAACTTAATCCTAACTAAAGATTTCCTGTATCTACTGTAACCTAATACAATGACAGATGCACRCTTGTGTGTGTGTGGAAGGTTAACACTCCGATTTTGTTTTCAACAATTTTCCCATTTACATCATATCATATGAGGGAGGAAAAAAAAATAATAAAGCTCGAGAGACAACAGATCACAGCCTGTACTGTGGTGCCCTCTATTGAGCATCCGCTCAGCCTCTCACGGCGAGCGGGGGCTTACACAGCCCACAGCAAACAAAGCTCCACTGCCTCCTTCGAAAAGGCCTACTGCATTTCCTCATCCCGTTTTTAAACGGAGGAAATGTTACCGATAGCAAGCGACTGTTAAACAACTGTTCAGAATTTGATAACAAATAYATTTTAAAGAAAAGAATTAGTAACTAAACTGCCTGATAAGTATTATTACACACTCCAGTGGAAGTCAYCAGATCTGAAATATTTTCCAAGTTTTACTCAAAACAGCTCGAGCGGGAAGAGAGCCACATTTCACTGAGGAAATCCCACCCGGCCGAGGCCAAGAGCTGCCAGTGCCCTTGTCCATTCTGTGCTGCCAAAAGCACCCGAGCAGCCGCTCTCCCACTTCTCCCATCCTTACTGGAGAACAACGTATCTCCAGGGGAATCCTCTAACCCTACCCCAGCTTGTGCTTGTGGGATTGTAATCTGGAAGGTAAGCCAGTCTGAGAAGGAAGGCAAAACCAAAGCTACCTTTTAAGAACAGTTCTGCCTTGGGCAGTGATCAACTAGAACTGTGAATGGTTTTGCACCGGCACCGAGCAAGCACAAAGCGTTACATCCAGAGCAGAAAGACGGGGCAAACACTTTGTTCTCTGTGGATTTTAGCAGTGCATTTTTCCAAACTCCTACCAGCTCTTCTACCACATCATAAACTGCAATGTAATTGGCCCAGATCTTTTTTCTTGAGCCAAACAATTTGTTAGAACCCAACTGTATTTAATGAAAGCAAAATATCAGCAGGAGTGAATACAACTAGCATTTAAAACAGTTTTGTTAATTTGTGTTCTGATAAGCAAACATGAATGATCTTATATAAAGGTAGTCTAAATCCCAGTTAAATCTGTGCAGAAAAAAAGGGTGAAAGCAAAGAGGCTCTTACAGAACCTAATATTAAAGTTCATGTTTTGATTTTGACCTTAAATTTAAAAATAAGCTTTTCCTGTGAATTTAAACACATCCTCAAAAGTATTAGGATACTTACCAAGAAAAATGCATCGTTTTCCTTATTTTTATAAAGTAATTCATAACTGAAAATGGGCTAGCTGACTTCCGTTAATGCAAATGGGCTTTTGAAATATTAAATTATGCCCAGACAAGAAGTGAGCTTTACAGCTCTTCATCATTCAGAGTGATAATAACCTGTAAGATGAGCAGTTCTCACCCTGAATTTGTATGGTAAAGACAAACAGAATGGAAAACCCATTTCCAGATTCCAGCAAATTCTGATGCTTTGCTTTAGGTTCCTGCTGTGGACCAAATTCTCACCCTACCATGTTCAGCATAAAGAGGCTGCACAGACCCCATGCTAATTCTGGAGCGATGTGTGAAGACAACTCTACAAGAGAGCTCTACAGCAATCCACATACAGGTGGTACAGAAGTACTCTCAGGATCAGACAGTAACTGGATACCTGAGAGCCCTCTCCACTTTGCTTCCAGCAGCTCAATCCTTACTTCTCTGTCTGGGGGCTACTGTCCCAGGAGAGGCTGCAGTAACCTCCTTCCACAGTGCAAAGGATGAAGGGAAGAAACAGAAATGGTTAAAGACCTACGTTTCATTTTCAGATATGGTCTGATCTTGACAATCTCATAAGGTACTGAATGCAGACTGGAGCATAGGTTCCTGTATCGCCTGTAAAACATCTGAAAATCTTACCTATATACACCTGTCAGAGGGAGGTTCATAGGTTTGAATCACATTTCTTCTCACCGTCATAAGGGAATCATAAGGGAACACCAGAAGGGACTGTGGGCCTCTTAGTGACAACCACTGTCATTGCTGGGCTAATGGAGCACTCAGTTTTGCAGTTCTGGGCTAGATACCCTATGCAACTACTTTCTGATTCCTTTCTCACCCCCTTTCTACTATACCAGGGAGGTGCTGCTCCCCCCAGCACTGTCACGCTAGGGAATCTGTAGCATCCAGACCCAGTAGTTCAGTCATGTCAAGTCTATAAAATATAAGGCAGGAGAATTCAAATAGACTCACATAAACTGTGCATCAGCTGGAGTACATGCAAAATCAGCACTGATCACATACTGGAGTTAAAGACACTGCACTTGTCAATGAGTTACACAAATGCAATTTCACTAAAAGAAATCACAACCTTTGGTTGACTTTTTTTAAAAAAAGGTGGAAGATATCATGGCAGTCTAGTTCAACCAATAAAAAGATCCCTTCTATAAATAGTAGCACATCCAGCATGCCAGCCAGCAAAGGGCAATGGTACAGCATGTAATTGCCAAGCCAATTCATCACAACACAATCGTATCTCTGAAAATTCCTTCCAACCTTCCTTCCTCAGGGCTGAGAGAAGGCCATCACCTTTCTAAACAGCACCTAAGTTGAAAAATTTAAGTCACTACTTTACAACAGAAATGCCTCTTCACCCACTCTTGGATGGGCAGCAAGGTAAAATGCTCAACCTGCTGTCATTTTCTCTTGTCAGTACCCATTTAAATCCATGCATCCACAAAACTGGAAAGAGAAGAACTGTTTTAAGAGACTATGTCACTGTGTTTTGCCTTTTTGAGGCAGAAATAGTGGTTGTAAGTATTTTTGATCTTGGAATATTATGTGCTGTTACCAGATTGGTCTCTTCCCCATTTTCMAAAATCACACTCATTTTAAAATGTGCTACTCCATGTGACAGCACAGCTGAGCTAGAACTGCTCAGACACATGGACCTGAACTACCACACACTGTCTGATTGCTGATATGATCAGACACTTTCCTCTCTCCCATGTCCCCAGACAGTATTCACTGACTGTACTTCTGCCCACAGATTCTAAGTATAAGCGTACATGGAAATACTATTCCTCCAGCTCCTGCAATGGTTAACTCTCCTTGCTTTCAGCTGTTAAGCCTACTGTTAGTAAATATATTCCCAGGACCAATTCTTTCTTGTCTGTTAGGGAAGCCTATTATCATAACATACTGACTAGAAAAAACAGAGTTTATTAGAGAGACCTGGACACTGAATTCCTATTACTATCAAGAAGGAGAGAAGTCTTACTTATTTGTGTAAGCGTAATTCTTGAAAGCTGGAAGCAAGACATTACCATGAAAGAACTTTCAATCTCAATACAAACATGAAGCAACGTAAACCCCAAACTATTCTTTTTAATCAACGCAACAAAATGCAATGGAAGAGTTGGAGTTTTCTTACACCAATGAAGCTGAAATTACATATATGAAATATGACTTTGTGCAAATAAAACAAAAATAAAACCAAATGTGTAACATGTGAAGATGACCACAAGATGGCTCTCACATACCAGGGATGAGCTATGTTAAACTAGAAAACTGACATAAAAAAAGTCAGCATCTCAAGATAAGGGATACTTACTTTTCAAGGAATTCTTGAAGACCCTGCCGACGATGGTCCACGTGATGAGGATTGTTTGCATTAAAAAAGGGAGTTTTAGATGGGAGTTCTGGTAACTGTCTTTTATAAACAAACAAACAAATATATAGTTAAAACCTAATCTGAAACAACAGAGAAAAATACCGCAAGCTAAAGCCAACCTCAAGCATTTAGGATTCACAAGTTACGTTCCAAAAGATAATTAAATCAAATTTGAGAGAACAAGGTGGAGCAACTGCTGTGCTTCTGACACACTTTGAAGGAAAGAAAGAGAATTTTCTGGTCCAGCTGTTAAGCGGGCATGCCTATCTGTATCTCTTTTGCTGTTCTCATGTCTGTAGAACCTAAGCACATCCTAAAACTACATAGACCAGAAATATCTACACTGCTGTTACTAGCCAGCTTGAGCAGGACAGCCTCTGCTCAATATGGCCTAATAATTTACCTTGGCCAGACTGCTATTCCTGTTACCTATACCCAATAAAAGGAAATACAGATCAAGTATATTACAGGTTATTAGACTGGGATCACCAAACAACATGAATATAAACTACATCCTTTTGGGTTTAGACCAAGTAAAGCAGCTGGAAACGTGTGGTACAGAACAAAATTGTACTAGTAGAAAATACAGACACTTTCCAGTTCTGAATTCCCAAGATTAAGAAAAAACAACCCTCTCCCATCAGGTGTTACTTACAGATTATTAAAAACAGGTATTTAATGGAATAAATGAAACTTTTAAGTTGCTCACATTAGCACAGCATTGCTCTGAAGTCTCTGTCGRAGCCAAACAAACTCTCGAAAGCGTCGCCTAACACAGGATGTTTTCCTTGTAAAACACATACTGTTTGTCTGTTGGGAAACAAAAAACATTTTACCTTGTAAATCATTTTAAACTAAAGTGCAAGTATGATATCAAAAAGAAAAAGCCATAAACAAAAACAAGATGCCAATGCCTGAGACACCAACAGAAAGCTTGACATGGATGCAGTTTAGCTGAAGGACTGTGCTTTCTCTCAGACAAAACTGGCATCAGTTCTCAGAGAATGTTTTTTTCTTTTTTTCAAGCAAGAGATCAAAATAAAGTTTTGTATCTGACGGAAAAAAATCTCAGAAAAATAAAAGTTTCAGTAGAAAACACCAATCTTTGCAAGGGGGAGGGGAAGGTTTAATTATTCTAGTTATGATCCTCCAAACACTTAACTCTACATAGAGTTCTTCTAGTCTGCAGCAGTCCTAGTTAAATCAAATAAACTAATGTGAATGCTCCCCACAACTAGCAGTATTTGGGCATTTTCCCAAAGAACAGTATTACTCCATAAGAAAATGCCAATTCATCAAAAGAAATAATTCATGGAAATTAAATGATTTTACCCATTTTTTTTAGAGCAGCATACATTTAAGTGAAACTCTGCCTGCCAGACAGAACTCCACTGTAAGTGGAGTCTGCATTTTAAGGCACCCTTAATAGCCYGCCAGCACCTGTAGCTCTAATAGAGTTCTCCCCCATGAGGACTGTACAGGACCCAAAGATGCCAGCTTTCTAGAAGAGACTGGTATCTGGGCTGTCTCATAGCTTAAGAAAGCAAATGCTATGTATGAGCTGGGCAAAAGAAGAATCCAGCTGGTTCAAGAACCTGGAAAACCCAARATTTCGAATCCACTTAGTATGTACCTATCAATGTGGTCTCTGAAAGCCTTTGTGGACTCCTGGTAGGGAGCTTCAGAGATGCTTATCAGCTTCAGAGATGCCCATTGCCAAATCATACCACTCTGTAAATGACATCACCCCAGCYTGGCTGTTGCTGAGGAAACCAGTAACATACTTCCATTTCAGAAACACCACTGCCTATGAAACTATAATATAACCCCCATTCAAATCTATAGAATTTCTATTACTAGAAGTCAAAAACATAATTGCTTTTGAAACAGTACTTAAACCACATTGCAAATGTAAATGTTTCACAGCTCTGTTTGCTATGTAAGACACAAGAATTGTCAGCATATACATTTAAAAAGCAATCATTTGACTGTTTGCTCTCAGTATACTGAATGCTTCACTCTCCCACACAGGAAGGAAATGCTTTCAGTTTTGTGCCAAACATTAGTCATGTAACTTTAGGTTCTCAAATTCTTCGCCTGATAGCTGATAAACTTCACAAAACTTTACTTACATTGCAATTAAAATTCCTGGACCTAGATTTAGRAAATTAGGATAATTCTTTCCAAATATCATCAACGAAAGAAGAATAACCAACAAAACAAAATGACATATAGGACAGATTTAAGACATGGGAGAACTGTAATTCTAAGAGCGTTCCCATAACCATATGGTAGGCTACAATTGCAAACACAGCTGTACTTACTTGATATATCCAAGTACCACTGAGSTAGCATAGTATGAATGTCAAGGTATGCTGAAAACAACCACGTCACAGAAACCAAGTAACTTGACAAATATAAGAACTGGGGAGAGTTTAAGGTACAAATTACCAGACTCTTACTTGAAAAGAAAGTTTTTTTCACATGAATATCTGAACATCAAACTACTTCTATAATTGCAAGCTCACTGACYATGCAAGTCTGTTGCACTGATTTTCTAGCTGATAACTAAAACTAAGAACAGTATCTGTTGTAAGTGTAYATGGAACACTCATGTGAACCCAAGTATCAGGTTCTAGTCCCAGCTCCACCACAGACTTGCTGCATGGTTTTGGCCAAGCTATGTTACCTGTTCCACTGCATCTGCATCGTTAAAAGGAGAATAATATCCCCCAGTCTTCCAGGAGCGTTGTAAAGAAATTCCCTTACTATCTGAAGTGGACAAGAAGGTTGGACAAGAAACAGCAATAAGAATACAAARAATCCGTATTGATATTTTAATACTCACATGAATGAATATCTCATAGTCTATGTATGAATGCCAAGAGTCTTCTTTCTGTGTCCTAGGGTCTCGCACCAAGACAGTTACAAATTCCTGCAAGCGCATAATAAATCAAGCAATTAATTTCAGAAGACAAAGGGAGCCTGAAAGAKTCTTCTGATTATTCTGCTGCTCCACAGAACTACTATGTTCAGATTAAAAGCTGAACTGCTGTTTTATAGGATTGCAACATTCAATAAAAAGAGAAGCAAAAAGCAATGAATCATCTGAGCTACACATGTCATCTGAGCTGGCACATGTCCAGGAAATTCCTTGCCAAACTGCTAGCAAAAGGGACTATTTCAGATTAAATAATACTGTGAATTATCACACATGCTTCATTCATGGGAGATCTGGTGATTTCAACAGCTACAAATTAAGTATCCAACATAAAACAAAACTCACAGGTTTAAGATAGAACTAAGCAGGTATTTTAGGCTTTTCCCAAGTTTTTGTTCAACATTCACAAAGAATGTGTTACAAAACTGTTCCATGTAYGCAGTGCTTATGTATAGAGTTTTATTTGCACCTGAATTTCTTTTGCCACTTTATCTATGATCTTTTTTTAAGATCAGGTATTTGTACCCACTGATATTAGGGATCTCAGACAGGTCTCAGAACCTCCACAAGGAGGTGAAGAATTGTCTTTTTCTATGCACAAAATTACCCACTTCAGCCCAGTAGAGGAGGGTGTACCACTCCTAATTGTCCCAGGCACAGATCTGATGCAGGGATTCAYGGTCTCAAGCCTAGCATCCCTGATGCTTTGTGGAAAGAGATGAATACCCCCCTTCCGCTGTGCCACATACGCTTCCTGATACACCACAAACTTAAGTCACTAAGGACAGTAGGACCAGGGCACTTCCATCCCAGTCTGCCCATCAACTGTGTGAAAAGGGAACACGGCAGAGCATACTTAGCCCCACTTTCAGAGGACAATGACATAGAGCATACACCTTAGAAGTTGTCACACCTAGTCTATTTCCTTATAATTTCTCAATTTAAATAATAAGTTAGAGTGATCCCAAAGGAGTGATGGAGGCCTGAGGGCATTAGTGTAATGAAACTAGGCATCACTAATAATAATTGGATGAGGCTGAAGAGTACACGCTTCTAGGTATCCTCAGCTAATAACCACATGAAATTTTGTATCATATTAAGAAAGCAAACTTGGTAAATCCATATTTTCATATTAAGATGGAAAAGGTTCTTTGAGGTATAAAGGTTGCAAGTGCGCCTAACTACCAGCTCTTACTAGAACAAAAAGAATAGCCTGTCCAACTTCAGTTGCATACGTAAGCAATCACCCAAAGAACTAAGGCAACCACCTACACAACTTTTTAAAGAAAAGCAAATCATTTTAAGCTGTAGATACATTTTTCCTAGGAGGAAGGCATTGCACTAAATCTCCAGATGTAGGGATCAAAGGTGGGAGGAAGGACACAGTCTTTGGTAAGTAGGATGCTTTTTTARTACCTTTCTATTCACATATCAGAGAGTCTTAAACTAGAAAGCTCTCAAAATGTGTCCCTCCACCCCCAAACCACAGATATATAGCATCCAGCAGTGCCACCAGCAGCAAACATGAGAAAAAGGACATCCTTGACAGGAAAAGATCTATTTTGCCTGAACAGTCATTTGTACCCTGTATGTGGCAGGGAGGTATTTGTGGTCTTGATTAAATCATTTATCATCCCAGAGCAACTGATTTCCTAGTGATACTGTTTCAGTAATGGAGAATCTCTGGTCTGATGGCTGRATACTGCCCACTGTTTCATCTCATTTAGTGTAACTTCCAGTCACAGGAGTTTTTCTGCAATATGACTGGATGACACCGTCATTGAGCACCTTGCCAAAGAAAGCCCATTTGAACGGCTCCTGCCAACTCTGCTGCTTCTTTCCTCACTGAAGAACACCRGAGGCCTGACTGCGCTCTGCAGCTTTTTAACCTCATGCCAACAGGGCACAAAACAAACAAATCAACAAAAGTTGTAATAATATCTATGAGCTTGAGTGGGGGGGTCATGACTTTATTAGTAGAGAAAAATCTGTGAGAGATATGAGAAAGTTATTCCCCCTCCTATGCAGATCAACCCAATGTGCTAAACAAAGGACAGAAAGACATATTTCAGTTCTGCTTTTTTTTTTTCCTTGATGGCTATTATAGCATATTTTCAGACCTGCTGAAACATCTTTTCGTATCTATATTCTTATCTTCTCCTGAGATTTAGTCTTCCTTAATTCTATCTTTCTCTCTGTTCTCAGCCTTCGGTTTCCGTGTTTCTCACTCTTCCCCAGCGCTGCAAACGCTTCTGCTAATCATTCTGGCTTCCCTTTCATGAGGTCCTGCAAGCTGGTAGAAGAGTGATTACACCAGAAAGTTTCAGATGCAACATTGCTCTCCTCTTACATTCAAATACTGCAGCTCAGAAGTCAAGACTGTAAACAGTCTACTTATAACTTTTGGTTCCTTTCCTGACATCAATTGCCCTATCATTTTCCCATCATGCTTCCTTATGCCTAGGTTCCTCAAATTATTTTATTTCCAAGTGACCTTCTATTACACTCCTCTTCATAAGGAATCAAAATAGCCTTCTAAGTAAAATACTCCTTTTAAACCCTATTATACCAACACATTATGATAAAAAGTTTATTTGGTTTATACTGTGTTAGCTATGGGTTACCTTGTAAATGATTCTGGACTAGAATTTCCACACAAAACCCTCTGTACTTTAATTTCTAACTAAATGGCCATCAGGTTTCAATACTGAGGCCTTCAATACTTCAGACTTTTCAGACTCTACCTATACAAGAAATGAGACCCATCACATCTAAAATAGCAGTCAGGTATTTGGGAAGCATATCACAGACACAAGAGTAAAAATATTCTCTGGTACAATGAAATACCTCAGTAAACAGCAGCACTCAAATACAGTCAGTATGAGTTCCAGTTTGAAACATCATCATTTCAGCAGAATATTGGGAGTTTCTTCTTTTAGTTTAACAAAAGATACCAAGACTGGAGGTAAGTATGAAGCAAGATAAATATTAAGCAATTAGAAAATAAACCCAGAATGTACAGCCTTTCTCAAGATCTGCTGTTACTTCCCCTATAAATATCTTGAATCCAGGAAGTGTTAACTGCAATTCCTTTTACAGTCTCTGCAACTCATAAATAGAGGCATTACACACTTAGACGTCCCTTCTCTTAACCCATATGCCATCTCTGATATGGGARCAAACTAGCATATAACAATACAATAAATACATCAATATAACTACACTGATTCAATCAAAACAGTACTACTTAGTGTAAATGTGGATACACTGCCGTAAAAGGTGCTTGTGTCACCYTGTCCCTATAAAACCAGGCTTGTACAAGTCCAATATTTGCATATAGGCAGAATCCAAATAAGGTTAGCTGGCAGACTATTCATTTTAGACATTGCTGTTGTATGCTTAAATCCATTCTGTGTTCACTGGTTGCAAACACTGAACAGATTATAGCAGTCCTTTTTGCCTCTATCTTCTTTCCCTAATTTTGCTATAAAAAAAATGAGATATAGTCAATAAGAACATCTATCTTCAACTTATCCAGTGCTCACCTGCGAGAGATGAGGCTRCCCTTTTCCTCCCACAGACCACATGAAGACTAACTTCATCTTTTGTYGCCAGACTGCATAACTGTCTCACTTCACAAACCAGGAAGCAGAACCCTAAGAGAGCATAAGTCCCCAGGCTTACTAATGCCTAAAACCAAAGTTTCAGGGAAGTTTTACTTGTGAGAGAAAATCATTTTCAAGACATGGCTTTCTTCCCCCGCTCCCTTTCCAAGATTTGTTTTGTTTTGTTTTTCCAGAATTGCAGATGTAGCTATTACATCACGTATTTATATACTTTTTTCTTTTTTAATTGTGGGCACAATACACAGACATGTCTGCAATGCATTAAAGAAGAATGTTTCCTGCAATGCCTAAGTGCAGTGATTCTCCCAAAACCTGAATTCACTGCAGACAGTACAAAATGTCCAAACCTGGTAATGGAGGTTTGTGCACTGCACAACAAACTTTTGCAGAAAGTATTCTTTTCCCCTGGAAATTGTTAATTCACAAGCAGAGCCCAAACTGCTATTATAAAAGTTTTGATCTGGAATCCAGCAGTCACAGTGGCCCAAATATCCACYTAAGCAATTTCAAATCTGCCTCCAMACTGGAATTTAACAAGAAATTCTATTGATAACTAAGAAAAAACAGAAAGTTATTTCTCTCCTACGTGAACCAGCTTYACAGTTACTGCATGCACCAGCAAGCTAGCGTCTCTAGCCTAGAACACAAAAAATAATTATAACTATTTAATGAGCAGGAAGAAGCTGAGCAGGTTCTCTAYCTAGCTGTGCCTTTCAATTCATCGGTAAAACGGCTGTGACTTCTATGCCAGTCACTTCAGGAATGGCATTTTGCTAGCCTGGCCTTGAGAACAAGGTCATTCCCAGTAGTTCAAGTCACATGTAAATGACAAAATGGCCAACAAAGCCCTGATGCCTGACTTATACCTRCAATCTCACTGTTACAGGCCTGCTCGGAGAACATCACTGCTGACAGTAAAGGAAAAGGGGCAGCACTAAGGTCACTGTACACAGAGGCACTGAAAGCTGGAATATTCTCATTTGGATTTGCCCCAAAAGGAACAATACATCATAAAAGCAGCTGAAGCAAACATATAAAATCTTTTTTTCTCCCCGTTGCAGATATCATTTCTTGACAATAAAATAGATTGCTTGGAGCTAAGGACATGCCAGAAGTTCTATTATACAGAATGACGGCAAAAACTGTGTTTCTGARAAGTTTATTTTTAGCATTCTTCTACTAGGAAGATAGGAAATCTTACATGGAAACATCTATTTTTAATATGGGAAAAATCTACCACAAGAGGGAGGAAAATAATATCACTGCATTGGATGACTATTTGCTTCATCCATTCCAGCTGTGTTTTAATTCAGATCTCCATTATCAGGACAGGATCAGGTGATAAACTCATGCTCCATGGTGCCACTGTTGCACATTCGATGAGTCAATAACCCCAAGAGAGTCATTTTCCACAAAGTTCTTTTTTTTTTACATATATATATTTTATATATATATATAAAAGATACAAAATTTCCCATCAGGTGGCCTCTTAGTAAAAGAATCAATCACAAATGATATGGGGCTCTTTATGTTGGGTGTATGGGCAATCTGTACTTCATGCATGTTGAATAGTAAGGCTGGAAAGAGATTAACAGCTGAGAGAAAATTATTCGATAAAATTTTTCATGTTCATTGGGACTGAGCCAAAAAAAAAAAAAGTATGATTTTTCCTGGAAATGAGAGTTCAGTTCTAGCTCTAAGCATTACATTCTACCAAACACCTGAGCTAATGGAGAGAAAACTGAAAYTGAAGTCCCTCTCTCAGCTGAGTGTCTGAACCAGTCATACAAAGTCATTTACTCTCATTCTCTCTGACCCAGTGAATGTTTGTTTCTCCCGTGAAATTTTAACAGAAGGAACTGGCAGTGCATCACTCCAGAATATTCTGTGGCTTGGTGCTTAAACACGAAGAATATGCCAAATCTTTCCTGGCTGAAGTGAACRCTCTAAGCCAACTCTGAGTGGATAAAGAGGGAGTGAGAGAAGGTGTCCCCTGTTTTTTTGGCCTGTTTTATGCTGTGTACTAATAGGAGGTTCATCATGAAAATCTGCTTGTCTGCTATTGCTATGCAGGTCAGAGAGGTGGAAAATATTTTTGTCTGCCCTGAATGGGCTGACAAGCCAAGTGCTGAGTTACTCCCCAGCATCCAGATTTGCAACTGCAGAGCACCCAGGGCTCACTAAGCCCCCTTCCTGAAGGAAATTTAGGCATTTCTGGAAGAAAGCTATTGCCACAGTTACATGAAGCAACTGAYGGGCATTTCGAAATCTAAATTTTGGATGCAACTGCACCCGTAGCTAAACCAAGCAGACATGAGTACTCTAGCCCTTCTCTGAGTACTATCCTTACTTCTGCCATTTAAAATATAGATGTCTTACACTGCCCCTGTAATAGCCAAAATATCAACAGCAGAATTGTCTTTTATTCTGATTTCATTGATGGCAGCAATGGTGGAAAACTGACTCTCCAGAAGCTGCTGCTCTTGCAAGGCACCAGTCCTCAGGAGGTTTTAACTCTTCCTGTAATGTGTTTAAAGTGACATGGTAAGCTTAGCACTGCTTTTTTATCTGGTTTAAGTAAAGCATAAGGGTTTCCTATGTTGCAATAATTAGATCATACGGAAATTCTAACTCAGTAATCCCCTAACCCCAGTGAAACCAATCAAGTCTGGTGTGGGCTATACTAAGCAGCAAACGGCAAGTCCGCCCTGCTGAGTCAGCTGCAGTGGAAGCACAGCCAGGGTTCAGGCCRTCTCCTAAAACAAGAGCAGCCTCCCCACAGAACATACACCAGCTTCTTCAYGTGTGCTTGCTGAGTTCACCTTTTTGCTCTTCTTTCTATCCTCACGTGGACTTCCAGTCCAGGACACACAATAGTGAGTATTTGGAGCAGACAATTCTCAGTGCCCTTTGCTTAAGAAGAAATGTTTTATTAATACTTGCTAAAAATAAACTTACCCAGCAATCCACTCAACAATATCCAAAAAAGAAAAGGAGGGGGGGGGGGATGACAAAATGTCACTGTATTTCTTGAGGATATGAACCACAACAACAGAAGAAATACTCGCACATGTCAAATGAAAACCACGAAGAGCATGGTTYGCTCTTCAGTTGTGTTAACCTGTTTTCCATATTGTTTGTGCTTAAGGTCTAGCTCCAAATACTGACACAGAACAGTAGCATTAATGTAGTTTGGGTCAATAAAATTTATTTGGGTTCAAACACTCATCCATACATATTTTAATTGCAAATCAATTTGTGTCCTTAAATGCTTCCATGAACTTATTTTAATGTAACGCTTCGATGAAATGGTTTGCAACTTTGATAATGAGAACAAAATACTATTACCAACACACCTAGATCTCTGATTGTTTTCAGAAAACTTTTACCTACAGTTGTACTTCAGTCCTGCTCCACCAGTGAAAGCCGACATGGCAATCATCAAGACAAGCTAAAGGCTTTTACCACTCCCAGATCTGAGTGGTCTTTGAGGTAAGGACCCCCACCGTGTTTGTTCAGCACACCTAAGTCCACAGGATATTATTTATATCTCAAGCTCTTAAATACTCCCGAGGCAACAAATCATTAAATAAATACAAATATCAGGAAAGGTGGTGGTAAAATAGGCAAGTGTTTCATGGACTCCGACTAGCTCCATTTATTTAACCTACTGGCACTGCTCAAATGGCCCAATCTGGGCCTGCCAAAACAGATATCCTCCTCTGTCATACTATCAGTGATTCATTTTAGGTTCATTTGATGCAGGCTCCAAAATGCAATAGGCATATTGGTAGGAACAAAGCAAATACTTRCTTTCTCATGTTTTATCCAGAAATCACTGTTGGACAGGCAAAAAAAAAAAAAATTCTGTGGTGTTGTATCTACAGTAATATCAAAAGCAGCATCAGATGGGGTTTAAGCATATTTTCCCCCCAATGCCTTCCTTTGGTTAACATCGTCCAAATGCATACAAGCTGAGAGACTTTAGAGGTGGGAAGGTACATTTCTCAGCTTAAGCAACAAGTCAGTTTCACTCCTCAGGCCTTGTTTCCAGTAAGATGCAAAGTTTAGGTTACAAATTTTGTATAAATATTTCGAGCAGTTTTCTAAAATCTGCGTTATTACCAATAGTCATTAAAATGACTAGTTTCTTTGTTCTTAAAAAAAAAAAAGATCTAATGAATCTTGTGTCTTTTTAATGGAGAATACAATATGGTAGCTTTCAAGACACTGTCATCTTGTGCCAAAAAGTCTTCTGAAATAGGCAGGAGCATCCTGACCTTGGAATGCCAAGCAAGAATCACAGGATTTTACAGATCTCCTTTGGGATGTTTATATTAGCTACTAAAACTCTGTACTAAGACATTCAGGCAGCTAACAATGCCTAGTCACTTAAAACAAACAAACAAACAAAAGGGAGAACCAGTGCTATCATGGAGCTGCGTATCTAAAGGCAACCAGACAATCTCAAAGCATCATATAATGGAATCAAGGACATAGGATAGTGGCATTTTAAAAGTTTGCTTCAAAAGTCCTGCTTGGAAGTGGCATATAGCATGCAAAGCAAGTTTCAGTCTCTTAGGAATGAAAGAAGAAATTTCTGGGACTATCTTGCAATGACCATGGACTATTCTAGGGACTGGGATACTGCCACAATCATATCATGGCATAACTATGAAATGCTGTGAAATACTGTGAATTGGTATTTACTTCAAGGCAGAACATCATACTGTGCTTTGTTCCTAGTACAGCACCTCTTCAATACAACACCCTAATCAACCATATTTGAATGTTCTGGAGACTTCAGTGCATTTTTAAGTGAAGATGCTCCAAAAATAACGGCCATTCTGACTTCAGGTGGAGGCTGCAATACAGAAGAAAGTGAATAATCCCAGGGAAAGCTTTCTATATACAGCTAATGGAAGACATTATGAAATTGCTGTGACCAGTTACTTAATCTGACAGATGTAAGATGACAAACTCCCCATTTGTAAATCTCAGTAAAATTCACTTCACAACCACCAGACTAGAATCCTTCTTTAATAAAGAAGAAACATCACTTACTTGTTTTTCATGTTTTGGGGTCATCTTCACAGTTCTGTATTTAAAGTTAAAAAAAATTGAAAAATAAAACAGACACCAGCATGGCATTTAACAGGAATTTAAACATCATTATCTTTTTTTGCTAGGTATTAGTAAACAGTAGGAAGAGCCACAGTCAGTTCAATATATGACAGATTTTTTTTTCCAAAAACCGTAACTAGGAATTTAATAGTCAGAAACAAAAGCTCATTTCTATGTATTTTTGATTCATGATGTGCCAGATTGCTTAGATGCATTAGAAGGACTGGGTTAGTTCCCTTCTGGGGATGACAGTCCAGTGATCCACGTAAGTGTCATGCACATATACGTGCACACATCCCCCATCGGTTGCCCTGCACCCCCGTGCTCGCCCACGCACCCTCCCCGCACCAGCCTCCCAACAGCCGCAYGCCCCCGGCACCCCCAGCGCTCGCTCTGTTGTCCTCAGCAGAAACAAAGCCGAGGCAGTACGTACCCCCTGCACCTTATTCCCAGCCCCGGTTCGAGGTGACTAGTGCTGCTGAGCTCTAGGAGACGCTAGAACGCAACGCAGCCCAACTTATCCTGCTGCTGGAGGGCYGAAATCAGCATCCAAAAGCCTCTCTAAATCATTTCCCTGAAATGAAGATAAACAGAGAGAGAAATTGTTTGTTTGGATTCTGTATGCTAGCTAAAACGTTGTGGCATTAGTAGTTTTAAAAACCCCTAATCAAGCAAAGCATAGAATTAAACCAAATACAAAAATTCTCTTCATCTGCCCGCCTCCATCTTTGCAGTAGAAGGAAAATGGTATCTCTACTCTTGCTGAACATTTTTTTTTAATGAACATTTTATTATGGCTTTTTTTCCCCTTCTTTTCCCCCAGGTCATATATCTTCTGCAGTTTTTATTTCTTACTGGCATAAGTAGCACCAGTCAGGCAAGCTCAAAATATCCTACTTCTGATACTGCTAATAAGTGACAGGGCTGAAATAATACAACTCATTTTATCTTCTGTTTTTCTAATAAACAACTTCCAGGCTAGTGTATGTTAGAAAGAACAGTCTAAACTCCAAGCAGCCATAGCAATTTGAAGTGTTAAAATTAATATTTCAGCATCAGAAGGCTTTCTAAAAAGGCTAAAGAAGTTTCCACCATATAGTTTGAAGTATGAGAATATTCCTTTATTTCCTATAACTACATTTTTCATTGTACATGCAAATATTTTCTCTGAATAGACCAAAATCTATTACAAAAGAAAATACAGCATGAGAAAGGAAAGAAATTGAGTCACTCTAATGCAAATATTATCATTAGTTCATTTAATAGTAAGTGTTCTCCTGTTTTAGGAAACAAAAACACTAAATCTCATTCACAACTTTTAAAAATTCTTATATCCAAATAGCAAAACGCATTTTTCATTTTACAAGCAACATACTACAGGCAAGCCAGCAACGCAGCAACTTCTAATGTGATTAATCTCAAATTGAAATCCAAGCTCATTAAAGATGTATCTTCTGACTTCAGCAAGTCCAAGATCCCACCCATCACATTGCAGATAACTAGAAAGCATACTGAAAGAAGTATTCGGTAGAGTAGCAAGGCAGACACACTTCTATAACTTTTCTAACACATGCAGAAGTCAGTGAAGCAGAATAGCAGTTCAACTGTCTGCTTAAGAAAATGTATTTTTGTTTTTTGAAATACCCTCCTCAAAAATGCAAGTGATGGAGAGAAACCACCTTCAGAAACCAAATAGGAGGTTACTGGTCTTCTTACTCACAAAAAATTTCCATTGACAGAGAAACAAACCAGTGTTGGGAAAAGGAAACCAAAAAAAAAATTTTTTTTGATTTGAATAAGTTTTCATTCTGCTTCTGATTTCTTTTCACACTGAAGCTCCTTTTTTTTTTTTCTTAAAAAAAAAATTCTTATAACCSCTGTTCCTTTCAGGAGATACTTCTTGACAGTTTAGCTGCATAGCCAAGAGAAGCTTCAGTGCACAATGCCACAGCTGCCAGCAAGCACCCAAAAGCATAAAATTATGGAGTGACTTGTCATTCTTCCTGCAGATTAAAAATTAGGAGGAAAAAAAGAAGGAAAAAATGAGGAAAAAGGGAAGAAAAAAAGAAAAGAGAAGGAGCTGTAATGTTTTTCTTATGGATAATAGGGAAGTGCTAGGTATATTTTATTTCATATTTAGAGTTTATTTTCTAAGTAAACAATTCATTTTAATTTAGATTTTAACTGCTATTGGATAATATCCTTTTACCTGATAAACAAATTAATCTTAAAGGAGGTGGCTTCTCCCCCTGTACTCCCCAACTGAATGATTAAAAAAGTTTCATACAGGCAAAAAAATGACAGGACAGACTGCTCTAAGCAGTGCAAACAAAAGTGAGCAAGAGCTACCTGCTGTTCCTAGCTTCAGCAGCCTGCTCAGCTTGAGGACCGGTTATCTCTCACAGGTACCCAAGCACAGCCTTCTCKGCCACCTCATTAGTAGCTGCATTTAGTTACATTGCAATTTTATGGTCGGCCCTTTGCTAGGTAGCAGCATACGCAGTGCACTTGTCTCTTCTGGGATTGCTTACAAAAATGTCATGTAGCCAGTGTTTCCCTCAAGCAGTAAGTGCTGATCTGCAGTTCAAGAATCAGCAATCCACTCACCTTTGGGTATTTCTGAAAACATAACCAAATAACTACCTTCAAGCTTTAACAGGGAAAAGTAATTTATTTTTAGACCTTGGTCATGATTGACAGTCCTATCCAATCACAGCAAAGTCCTCAGCTGCCCTTTCAAGGCCATTACTATCATCAGGATTGAATGAAATTTTCTTTCAAGGCTACAGTGTGACCAGAGAGATCACAATCAAATCTCTAAATAAATATCTTCACTACATTTCAGGTTTTGCTTACCTTAAAGCAAAAATATCCTAAGAGTTTTCACCTACGGTACAGAAAGTTCAATCGCATCAGTATACAGCATTCACCACAACAGAACATGCCTGCATATACCCAACCTAACCGCACTCAAAAGCGTCAGGTTGTCCACATGGATTTGTGAGTAAAATACACAAAGACAGCTGCAATTAAAAATGAAAGAAAAGAAAAATAGCTCCAGAAAGTTCATAAATGACTATTTGATAAACTCAGAAGTAATTCTATGCTAAAACGTAAGTGCCTGGATTCAGGGTAGGTGAACAAGAATCTATTGGGGAGCATTTACTGTCCTTACTGGAGACCTGGGTGCGGGGCTAGGTCTGGGAGGTCAGTCCCTGCTGGGAAAGGAGCCCRTCCTGCAGCCACTGCAAGGAGCCAAGAGCCCAAGAGGCGCCGCAGGGAGGAACTGTGCCACCGCCGCTGCGAGAAGGTAGGAATGGAAGCTCGTGAAGGAGTTAAAGCCCCACCTAGTACATTCACATCCAGTCAGAAGCATGGATCAAGCGTTACAGATCCGATTCAGACGAAGGGTAAGGAGCAGCAGCAGCAGGCAGTGTTAACATTCATTAAACAAAACTGCCTGATGTCACAATAAGAACAGTCGTGCTATTTTATTTTTTATATACACACACACCTAAAAATATATAACATACATAAATAAAATATATGAAACCAGTGCAGACATCTGTCTAGCCCAGTAGTGACTTAGATGGCAACTTGCAGCAGTATCATACTCTAAGAAAACAAACAAGATTATGTTCTTATTAACTAGTTTTTGAAGAAAATATTTTGAAATATATGTAGGTAGCTAGCGTATTTATACATAAAAAGTGTACCATTCTGTGATGCCAAACTAATCACATTATCATATAGTTTGGCATTAACATATATGGTCATTGTAGAACTATTGCTCTCACCAACTGGGAAAAGATTTTTTTTTAAATATATAAGGCATGAACATTTTATGAACAGCAGTGGGCTCTCCTTTCAGAGCATGAATGTTGCAAAGACAAGTGAAGTGTTCACATCATTAAGGGACCACAAGCCACCACAGCCGAGAATCTTAGCCTTCTACTACTCATTACAGTAGAACAGGCATTTTTGCCCAGACCAAACCAGAGGGTTCACAGCCCAAAATGGTGCTATGACCCAGCCCCAGAGAGAGATATAAGCTGCAGATARGCCTGTGACTAGACCTACTGCCTCAGATAGCAGTCTCGGCATATGCAYTAATGCAGCCCAATTAACAGATGAGAAAACATCAGGGCCCATAGAAAGAGCCACCTTTAGTTTTCAGCACTGTCAGGCTGGCATTTTTAGTTATTAATAAGTACACAACACACTGTGTGTCCATCACCAGCACCTTGCATTTTGGTCAGCCTGCCTGTTTCAGTGTTATGTCCTTCACATCTCATTCAAGTGCTGCTCCCCAAGCAGACCCCTCCAGTCAATTCAGAAGAAACAGCCTTGGTGGAAGYGGCGGCCGTTCAGCGCACTTGAAGTGGAGCAATACCTGGAGTCAATCTGACTGCACTCCTTAGAGGAATCAGGAGTGCACCTCTCTCTGAAGCAGCATGGTGAGGACTAACTCTGGACTACTCATGTCTTTCCTTCTTTCATTAACCCTGCTGGTTAGCTGGTTATCCTTCCCCTCAGGGAATTACAGTCATGGTCTGCTCATTAAAAAGAAAACAAAAGAAATATATAAGCATTTTTATCTTAATTCTGCACAGCATTCGGATGTCTGCAGACTGAAGCTGGCAAACTAAAGCACAATCCAGTACTTTCTGAGCTCAAAGTACCCATTTCATTAGTGTTGTACTACAGTAGTAGCAGAATCACTTCATTTGTGAGCAGGAAACAAGGACATTTTCTCAACTGCTTTTAAGAGAACAAGAGCTTTCCAAATTGCCAGCAGAAATCATAAAACATCCCTCCAATGACAGCACTACATAGAAATACACTTCCAGAAATCATACTTTTGTAGCTGTACTTGAAATTCTGACTTTCAGCTGCTGCAGTCAGGATGCCTAGTTAACTATTCTTTTCATACAGGATTTCACTCCATTTGATTGAAAAAATGCTTGTTTATGGCTACCAGGTAGAAGAATCCACTGTAAACACTGTGCTAGCAATTTTCTGCAGTCAGTCATTCCACTGTGCTGTAATCTTCCTAGCTTTTACAATCTTTTTTTAAGTCAAGARAATTAATTCAGTCAATTAAAAAAAAAGAAAAACTAAGAAATTTTCATTTATTTCAGAGGAACTCCAGAATCAACAAGTTAATCAAACATACCAACTTCCCKCTCCTCTCCCAAACAAATACACTATATAGATTGTATTGTCAGGTATGGTTCTAGCTTTCCAATTAGACTGGTATTATGATGCACACTTAATTACTTAAGCAACTTAATAACATATTGCTGCACAGCAGAACGACTCACATTCCAAGCCTTTGAGAGGCTCCTAAAGACTTAAGCAAGCAAGAAATTCACAGTAAGAAATCTGTTTCCAGTAGGAGARAATATTGGATCTTTCTTCATTCTGCTTTTTGTAGTCTCAAATGGAAAACACATTCAACAAAAAGATTTCATGTAAAATCTGCAGTCTGAGTGGGTTGCTGATCCCAGAGTAATTTTTACTTTGTTTTTCTCCCATTAGAAAATACCAATATAGCTAATGCCAACATATTAGGCTGTTAGCCACAGCTAGATAAGGGTAACTGTGGGTAAAGGCACTGACAGAACAGTATGTGCCAGTCTTCAACATAGTAATCCATTATTATTCAAGGCTAATGTTTGTAGTAGTTTGAGACCACTCAGTTTAGGCACCACTCAAAATTCCTCTACAGCTCTGGCTCCCTTGAACTCCAGGCAACAAGTGCTAGTTCCTATCAGCTGGCCTACTACACAAGACTACCTTTGCTACCCTTTCCAAATATTACAGAGCATAGTAAGAAGCTTGAACTATGCTAAGTCATTTTGTAACATAATACAAATTGTAATGTAAATAATTCCAGTTTTCTTTTGCTAGGGCATTCTGTGAAGGCCAACAAGAGATCAGGCAGGGAGGATTTGAATAGAAGTATTGGTGACCTCTAAATAAAYTCTTAGCAAATGCTCTTGCATAAAGGAACTTTTGAGATCCTTTCTTAAAAACTAGGAGAAAATAATTTTGAAAACAAAAGCAGACTTGGCAAGCTGGAAGTTCAGTCTTCTTTTAACTAGAGGTGTAATCAACATGGAAAATACTGGGTAGGCACTGGACTTTTTAAGCACTATTTGAACAATGTATGCCACTGCCAGTAAAACTATCTTTGAATATCAAGGGAAAGAAGCAAAGTAATATCCGAGTACTGTCCAAGTTAAAGTTCTGTTCAGTTCAAAAAGGATGAACAGAGATGTACATGCACACACAAACCGTATGCACATTTATTAGGTACACTAATGACTACTGGCAACACAAAAATCACCCCAGATTGGACAAGCCACTCCTTGATGTTTTTACATGATGCTAGCTTCAAACACTACATCAAACAATAGATCCCTTTACAAGTTGGACTGCCAAGTCAAARGTCAAGGATTCATAAATAGAGACTAAAATATTAGCATTCTGGAATACTGATTAAAATCTTAATATCTTGAACATTTTTTCAGAAGCTGTGATTATGTTCACAGAGTATGTTTTTCTTTCTTCCAGAACTTAATGTTTTACAGGAATTAAATATTTCATTGCATCAAATCAAGTTATATTATCCTAAAAATGTTCTCTTCCCCAAAGTGTCTCTCTGGAATAACCCATTTTTAATTATCACARGAAGGAAAGGTTGATGGAAGCTGTATCTGTACAGTTGAGCAAGAAAAGCAAAAGTCAGCAAAAACARTGCTGGCTTATTCAGTCTCATAAATGCAAATAATCCAGATATTTTCTTTCCTGGCTCACTCCCTTTAGTGTTCTGAATATCACATGCCTGAAGTTTTCCATTTTTGCTCATTTTTTCATTTTAATTTATCCTCTCCCCTCTCCCTCAAATTAAAAGCAATGCAAGCAGCAGAGCACTTGAAGAGCACTACATAGTTTTATCCTGGCTTTCTTCCTGTTGCAGATTTTTGTATGCTATCAAAATAGTTATTTTTGTGA
>NW_028186379.1:5603056-5606380 GCF_003343005.1 Rhea americana
AAAAAAAAAAAAAAAAAAAAAGATCAAAAGTGAAGTGAAAGCAACAAGTCTTGGTCATAACCACAGAATCAGAACTATCAGTCTAATTATGGCTCTCTGTGGATATGCCTGGTAAATAAGCACAGATACAGTCAAAAATAAAAGTAATAATATCCTGTGAGACAGATCACTTCTAAGCAGTCTCTGTAAGTGCAGCTCAAAACAGCAAGAAAGATATGAAATATTTCAGCCAATACAACGAGCTCACCAAGCATTTTGATCAAATCTGCTCAAACTGCTCTGTTTCTTAGGTCTTTTAAGTAGAGCAATCCATATACTTTTTGTAACCCTAAAGAGAACATTACAATGGTTCAGTGTGTAGGACATGATACCTGTAGGATATCCCACAACGCCAATTCACTCGGGACCTCTTACACTGAAGAGCTCATCAGATGGCCTATCGTTGGTGCAAAACCTTACTGGTGCTGTATCTGTGTAGTTCTGTTCACATACTGCACTGGCTTGAGCTGGGTTTATTAGCAGTTTAGTTAATCATTTAAAAATTTATTAACAGTGAATTTAACTGAGCAATTGGCTTGTTCAACAGTCTGTTTGTTCTCTTTCTGAGGTAGCCTATGGCAGTGGCAAGAAAACAGTATTTCAAAAGTAAATAGCTTCTAAATAGTTTTACTCATTATTAAAGCAGACCATTCTGAGGAGTAAACACAATTTGGCAGGAAGAACTTTTCATGAGAATGCTCAATAAGAAAAATCAGTCTGAAAAAAAGAAAAATCAGAGATTCATTCATACCCATTGGATTTTCCACTTCCAGTTTCTTTTGTGCCCACTAAATGTTAAGCTGTCTTTTGGGTATATTCTCCCAAATTATTAGTCTTATCAGAGTTATACCACAACTTTACAAGACTGACATCATCCTCATGCCAATTATCAGCACAGGAGGAAAACTTCAGGTATGGAAAACTTTCAGAAGCTGCAAGTGAACAGCAGGAGTCAGCAAACACTGGGTAAAAACACTGAGCAGAGGCAAGACAAATACAAAAATGGGAGAAAGAAAAGCAGCATTTGAGTTTGATTAATCTGCCATCATAGTCAAGTGAAAGGGATTGCCAGATGGCCTGAAACCAACACTAGCTCAAAGTTGTTATAATTAGTTGTCTGTGTGACCAGCTAAGTTCAAATATGCAGCCACGTTTTGCTTTGCGGATAGAAGATGCTCTCACACCCAGATGGCCATCTGCTAACTGAGCAACGTATGCATTTCTCCCAAATAGAGGTGCAGGTAGGTGCCTGAGTACCAGCAAGCCCCATGCCCATCCTACTAGAAAGAAGGCTGCTCACCCACTGCTGCCTCTTGCCTATCCTACCACTGGTGTGGGCACTGAAGGCAGGTGGTGGGCAGCACTCTTTCCCCTTAGTACCGCTGGGCTGCTGGTGGGGAGGCTACACCAGCRGCTGTAGCAAACAGCCCCACTGCTATGCCACTGCTATGTCAAGAGGAAGCATGGTAGGGTGCAAGAGGGAGACACCAACGCAGCCTTTACCAGGCAACAGCTCCTTTAGCTCTAGTCTCAATGCATAACTCAAGTGACAAGACCACTGCTCTCTTCAAATTCAAGTATTTCCACATTATCTGTTACAACATTACTTGTCTGTTACATTACCTGTCCCAAAACAGGATTAGCATAGAATTTAAAGCAAGAGAGAGAGAGAGAGAGAGAAACTCCTCAAAACATTATCATTCTCCTTGTTTATACTTTGCATTTCTCTTCCTGTCACTCACCACCATTTAAATGAGTTCCTGGGCTGAATCATTCTTTCTCACATCTTTGTGGTGACTACTACATGCCAYAGAAGTATCCTCAACATAAACAGGAGATGGGACTCAGCTTTACTGGAAACTTGTGCAACTTACACCTATAGTGATCCATAGTTTCCCTTGACTGTCTAGTGCAAGCAGCAAAAAGCAGCAAAGGTGGGGAGCTTCTTGCCTGCAGGCCAGATATGACTTGCATCTTGCTGTCACAGAGCCCAAACCCACGTGATGTTTTTTCAACAGAAGAAAGATTTCCTGCTTGTACCTTGTTTGAATGAGGAGAACGTATGCATTTAAAATCCATTTTTAAATCTGCTTCATTAAAACTGTATTGCAAGCCTACAGGAAACAACTGGCCTGAATGAAACTGTTCCAGCTTCTTCTTGTTTAAGGAAGGCTTATTCCAGGTTCACTTCAACATACTTACTTCAAGCTAAATCAGCACAAACCAGTCTTAAACCAAAGTGACAGTGCCACTTTATACATCACACCTTTATCTAAGCCAGTTGTAACACACATTATGGATGCATTTAACACTGTAGTTTGTAGTTCTATAGGCAAGTCTGCAATAAGTGTCTTTTACCTGGTTGCTGGGATGCAACAACATCCAAAAAGGTCCATTCTAGCTCTAACACCCYAAAGAAATGGAACAATGCTGTGGGGACTCGATCTTTTCAGTTCAGCACTCCACATCATAGAATAAAAGAGCTACCAAAGCAACTCAGCTCAACAAAAGGCCCAAAACAGGCAGGRAAAGAACAAAGCAGTTACTGCACATCCTCCACAGCTGTAAATCTGTACAACAAAGTTCCACTGGGGATATCCTTCATAGCTGGTCACTCTCAGTTACTTTTACGAAAAACTGATGCAATCAGGTTGCTACAGCCAACAGAGAGAGAAGTAACCATTAATGACTATATATTCCACTTTACAGGCAAGTTTCAAATCCTGTGTCACTTTATACCCAGACAAATGCATAACACTTTGAAGGCCCTCCATAAGGATAATGCTATGCTTAATGTTGTCTGTTTTACAGAAACATAAGGTGAACAGGAAGAGGAACAGTTGTCATACAACTTAAACTACAACTTGTGTAACTGTTGTGAGCTAACTATTAACTGATTGCTGAAAATTAGAATTTYATCTCAAAGACAGAATGAGGCAGTAAATAGTTTGAAAGTTATCTAGTTGAGCTGAGCTTATGGAGAAAAGACAGTGCTCCTTAGAATTAGACTTTGCTAGAAATCCAGTGAATGGGTATTCATACAAACTGAACCCAATGTCTGTATCATTTCTTCTACATTGCCCACRGTCTTGTGTTTCAGATATTTAGGATCAGGCAATTAATCATCTAAGGTYAGAATGATAGAAGCTGGCCAAACTAGTTCTAGAGTATTCAGAAACATGCTAGTGGTCACAGCTGTCATGGTCTAAGAACATAGGCAAAACAGTGCTATAAGTGGAAATAGTGACTGTTACAAAAAAAAAAATCAACAAAAAGGCTGGTTCA
>NW_028186379.1:5606453-5641036 GCF_003343005.1 Rhea americana
TCTTGGAGGCTGTATATCCCCAAACCTGTCACCAAGGTGACTCAGCAAGTACATTATTTAACCTGGAAAGAGGAAAAAAAAAAAAAGATTATCCAAGATAAGGACTTCTCTAGCTCTGAAGAACTCAGAAAACATCAGAAAAATCATTTTTGAAACAAAATCATCTGTTTATATCCATATGCTATAGTACAGGATTAGTGTTATTTTTCAAATACTGTATTCAAATATGCAATGGCAAAAAGGAAGTCATTCAGTCAGTTCAAAGTGTAAGGACTGCCTTTATGTTTTCTTAAAAACAGTCCATAGTATTCCAAATACTCTTTACAGTTATTTCACATTATTTACAAGTCTTTGTGCAGGTATTCAGGGGTAGTTTTACTGAGAAAGTTGAGATATTCTTTCTTTGAAAGCTGATCAGAACTATTAACCTCCTATTTACCAGGGTTCACATTAAATCCCTGTGATTTAGCTGTGAAAAGCTGACTGAGGAAAAAAACTAGTGAGGACATAATTTTGCATCTCTATTTTAAGATTTAATCTTGGATTACACACTAAGTGTATATATCCCTTTCTTGGCCAGCAGGCCCACCCAATCTTCCTTCCAAATCTGCCTATGATCACAGGTGAAATGGTGGTCAGAAAGTTTCCTTACAGATAAGSAGAAACCTAGGAAGGATTTGCTTCTGCAGAAGCATCTGTGTGTGTCAAACAGCTCTCAAAACAGCYCCCCAAAGAGACTTGCATTTCAGCTATAAATTGTCTCCGATTCTTGGATCTTGATCCCTAAAACCAGTTTCCACTCCAATATTCTGCAAAGTGGAGGAACTGTTTAAGTCAGTGACCCGACTGCTTTGCCACCACCTTTATAGCAGCCTCCACCCTTATTTGTCTGGAGAAGGGGGAGGTGAACTAGGGTCTTCTATCTTATCTTGAATGACTAGYTCACCTTCCTGCATCCTCAACAACCCTGTTGATTCAGCTTTAAATAATTATACAGTAACCRATTTTCACAATAAGCAGAAAAACATAACAAATGCATCATAGCCATAAATTCTTTGTGAGCAGACTGCTCTTGTGACAGTYGTTACTTTGGTCTCATAATTTTACATGTCTGCTAACAACATGGAAGAGCAGGAGTATTTTGGGTTGTGCTCCTCCGTATTGTGACGGAGRAGGCCATTACATTCAGCTGTTCTCAAAGCAAGTATGATCACAACGATGCTATGCACTATTGCAACTATTTTTATATGTGAATGCCCAGTGTGTCAAAGGCACTGGTRTTATCAAAATGCTCTGCAGTGCACTAGACCCATGACTTTGTTTACAGGGAGAAGGGAAATGGCTAAGAAATACACTCCCCRACATTCAACTTGTAACCTTACCTTCTAATGCCTCATTAGCAGAATTTCATCTCTTCTGGGAAGAGACACATCACTCTTGGGAAAACAAAGTCTTCCCCTCTAGGACACAGCCAAAGATCTCATTAAAACAGGTACCAAAGTTATGGTTAAACCAAAACCACATATTTCCATTACACAATTGAAATAGCAAGATTATTAGAAGGCATGTAGTTAAAAACTATCAATTGCTATTGCACAAATGCAGCAAAGTAGGCTAACAGTTAAGGCCCTGAGGGAAAGGAGGTGCAGGATGCAGCACTTGAAGAATGTGTTGGCTGCACACACAAATACACACACAGGTCACAGTATTACTCACTGCCCATATTGCAATAAAATGGATGCTTTGTTATAAAACATCCCTTCTGTTTTCAAGGATAGACCATATACAAGTGAGTGCAAGTTCCMAAACAACTCCAGTAGAGAAGAAAGGGAGAGGAAGACAATTTTCTTAAACCCCAAATCTATTAATGCTAGGAAACAAGAATTTCTTTGTGCCATCTGGCACAAAAGGACAGCACAAAGTAAATTGCATTCTCTTTTTATGTAGAGTTACTGAAAAGAAGATTCACGACAAAAATCATTGTTGTTTTGTTTGCTTTTACACAAATGAAAGTCAGTGGTACGCATCTGATGAAGCAATCCATAGTGTCAGTCACACATACCACTAGATGCCATAGTAAAGAGAAACTTCTTTCAAATTGATCAAGTCCTTCCTTTTGGACAAAATCCACATGGTTGCACTGAGTCCTAAAGGCTTTTGCCAGGTTCAGTTCTATTGATGATACCTGTAAATCGCTGGAAGATGTTTTGAAATAATTTATGCTGACATGCCAGTGAGATATAAACACTGAGAAACAGCTGCACAACATTAATCCAGAGACAGAAAAACTCTTCAAGGATAGGCTTTCAGCAGATTAGAATAAAACAAGCCAAAATGTAGGGTATATGTTTAGGTGACTGCCTCTTAAGCAGGTGACTAGCCTCTTAAGTACTAAGGAAGCGAGTACAGAGCCATTAGAGGCTGGCAAACAGAATGTGGGCTAAAGAAATCAGTGGCCTATACTCTGCRGAGAATATGTATGACTGCAAAAGTCAGAAAGGAAAAGAACTGGGGCCCAGAAATGCTGAGGGATTTTAAGAATTCTGTAAAGACTTACCACTAATTAGACCTCAAGAGGAGATGTATTATTTTGAAGTCCTCTAAGCCAAAAGAGGATCACTGGAGGAACACAGCAGGAARTGCAGGACCATCTAGGATCACTCTTTTCAGATTATGTTGTGTTACATCTCTGAGTGATCCCCTGTCCTAGAGAAACCTGGACAAGTAGGATTTGGCTACCTAAACATTAATGTTCAGTATCTTTGTGGATGCTCATRAAGTAGTCTACCTATACTTCAGCTGCTGCACCACAGTAAGGTGATATGTCATGATGCCAGCCTCACGTGGATGTATTGGATGCCCTTGGATAGCCCTCTCAAATGGTAAGTCACCTACACCTAGGCAACTGACCCATACCCAAACTGAYTGATGCTGCACAGGCAGCACTTCGGTGCTGCATGTAACATACAGACAGCTCCAGAGACCCTGCTCCATCTCCAGTGTCTCCCACCAACAAGGTCATTCKCTGTGCTTGGACTGTTTCAAGGGTTTTAGGTTCGGAGATCCCTTTGCAGTTTCTCTTCTCATTCTTTCCCTCCCACAAGCACTTGATTTCCAAATAACTGTTGATTAAGTGTATGAATAAGCTAGAGCTTCTGCTAAAGAGGAAATTGTGATGACAAACTTCTCTCAGAGAGTAATGACTACTCACACAGCCGSTATCAAAGTAAAATGACAAGCTTATTTTTTGGTTTCTGTATTCTTCAGTTTCTGTACACATGCAAAACAAGTGTTTCAAAAGGCATACAAAAAAAATCTTAAGTTGAAAAAGAATGTTTATCAAACATCTATTAAAATTTTAAATACTGCATTTAGCCAGGAATGCTATAAATACACAAATCCAGAGCCAAACACCATGCATCACATTTCTGCATGCAGAGATTATTAATTAAAAACATAATAATTAAAAAGTAAATATAGTGTGATTTTGTTTTCTATTCAAGGAGTTATTCCCCAAGAAGTCAGGAAATTCCTGAAGGAGACAGAGCAGTGTTTTCCTCTTAGTATTTTTAATACTAAAAAAACAAAACAAGCTGCCAAGTTATTTTCTTAGGACAAGTGTTTTTATTTTTTCTCTCCTTTTAAAAGGAGAAAAAAAAATCCTAACATCCTAAGTTAATCAGATCCCTCATATTTCACTGTTTAGAAAACCAAGAGCATACACATATTACATATCACATGCTTGGAAATAAGGTCCATGTGATGCATTGCAGAGACATGATGCATTGGATTTGCCACCTGTTTTATCCTACCTACATCCAGGAAGCCAGAAATGGCTCTAACATTCCACGCTGCTGAGCAAGTGCTCACAACCTTTTTACTTTGGGATTATTTTTTTTAAAGCAACCTGTCAGAGAAGTGTTTTCTTCTTCCATATGGAAAAATTAAAGTTGTATGATAAAAACAGAGAAAGTTGTACTGTCTGAAATAATAGTAATTAGGAAAAGGATTAAGCAGAAGTTCACTAAAACGGAGCTGCAAGACAGATTCAGCTCTTAGTCAGATGTGCCTAACTTCTGCATCAACATTCTTGACAGAGATCTTTTCATATACAGAAAGAGTGGAATAGCAGAGTAGACAAGAGAGTGGGAACATCCGATTAAAGCAGATTTATTCGACATCAGCAGGTGCAACCTYCCAAGCAAAAAGGAATGCTGCTTTACAGCAGCAGGGAAAGCAGCCACAGAAAGGTGGGAAACGTCAAGGAGAGGTGCTGCAGGGCTGCTTGACTGGGAACTGGTAACAGCAGGAACAATTACTAACAGCCTCAAAATAACAATGTCACTCTCTTCTCCGGGTGGTAAGAGCTATTTTGTAAGAAATTTATGTAAAGCAGCATCAGTATGAGCTCTGTAAACATTTCTAGGAACATAGCCTTTGCCCTTATTACATTCTGCTGCTGCTCCTCMTCTATTCAGTGCTGTTGCCTTACATCATATCATTGGTCCCTGCTAGATGGTGACAGTTCACCAAGAGTCACATCATAAAATGCTTACTGAGTGATAGTTCGATTTAATTCTCCATCTTCCTCTATGCCTGATAATTACTCAGTCTGATCAAAATTCCCAGTGGGTTTTGCTCTATATCTTATTGTGCTTAGGAAGGAAAAACCTAGAATACTTGGAGCCTGTAACACAGCACTGCATCATGATGTCTGGCCCAAACACTGCTCTTACACTAAGAACAATACAGCGCTGTGGGAATGCAGCGATCACAGAAGTAGCTTAAGTAGATACAGCAGAGCTGTTCAAAGGGGCCACCTTGAGAATAGCTGTTCTTGATTAGTTCATGTAGAAAAACAAAGTCAGAAACAACTTCTAAGTATTTAAAAGATCAAAGAGAGAGGCCTTGAAGAGTAAAGGCAATGTTTAACCAGCTCTGCCTACAAGGCAAGTAAGAAGGAAGAATCAGAAAATTGAAGGTCAGTTGAGATAGGATACAGGCAGTATTTAGTGAAACATAGTAACAAAGCAAGGTGATATTACTACAGTTTCCTACTGAGCTATTCCTGACTGATTGTAGCATAAATGTATCTTTAGAAAAATTCTAGCTTACTCACATATAAAAATTATTGCAGTAGATCATCAAAAAACAACTAAACTTATGAAATAATATCTGCAAGCTGGCAACTGCTTAGTATAGAAGGATTAGTCTCTAATACCAGTAGCTCAGCAGGTAACAGCTAACAACAATCAAATTACAGCAAAAGCTATAGAAAAATGGTGTTTTCAGAACATAAACACACAACTTAAATACAGATAAGTGAAATATAAAATACGACACCAACATAATCTATAACAGAATTTCCACTCATATGAACATTTGGAGGCACTTTATTAAACAAATCTTTCTGTGTTCATTAATAGTCTCTATTTCCTGTTTATTTCATAAATGTTTTGGGGACAACTGCCTCTGTTTGTGCAGCTTATATTGCAGGGCACAAGTAACTGAATGRGGCTTCTAGGTGCTATTGTTTTGTATTTACAGTATGACACTGGAGAGATTATGTTGCTAGTACTTTAGTAAAAAAAACAATTTTTTAGACGTCTGAAGTGCTTTGACTTATTTTTTTACTTTGCAAGTGAAGCTTAAAATCATTATAACCTGTAATAAAGCTCGCATTTATTATAAACCCTTAAAAGTACTTACTGAGTACAACTATGGTGCACCAATGAGCGTTCTTCACTTTGAAACCTATTAGAGAAATACTTCTTAGAGTCAACATAAAGTATACATGATAAACTTCACTTCTCAAGTTGAAGTCATGTATTGTAAGTATACCATAATATCACAGATTGAAGCAGGTATAAACATTATTTTCATCTTTTACCACACAGGAAATGTTGGCATTTCCATTTTTCTAATGGAAGGTATTTGCACTTTCTGTTGCTCAGGAAAGCCTTCCCTTACCTTTTAGTTTTGGTTTCACCTAACTAAACAGGTACAGAGGTAACATTCTCTTCACTTGAGCTCAATCATTTCAGCTGAGAAAGACTTGGAAATGAAAACTCAAGCTTCTGTTTTCTCTGTGCAATTATTGAGCAAGTCAAAAAATATAATACTAACTTTAAAACCTTGGAGGATGTGGTACAAGCTCTTTAGACAAATAATGTTTCATGTGGAAATTCCAAATGCATCTGAACAGCCTACATCCTTAATCCTCACTGGTTTTACTCTGTACTCTACACTTACTTTTTTCACCACTGCTAGAAGAATTAGGTAATACTTACCTGAGATTGCCACATAGTTTAAGGAATTACGAGAACACACAGACTACTGCACTGATCCAATTATGGCTGTCTCTCTTTACTAAGTGATTTCAATGGGTGGAGGATATTAAAGAACCCTGGGCAATTAAGAGAAGAAAAGCAGCAGCTATCCATGAGTTTCTGTACCTATTYTGAATATCTGACACAGGGCACAATCCAGGAATTCAATCGTTATCGTTAAAAAGTTTCCTTTGTTTTACAATTTGGTTAGTTTTAAAAATAATCTCTGTTTTTGTAAGCTTTCTCCAGATATATTCAAAGTTCAGTTTGTTTTATTTAGCTAACACACAAATCCAGAATTAGAAAGAAAAGCAACAAGATAGACTCCTCACTAACAAAAAGATACACTAGAYATGATGGAGTTTCTATACGCACACATTATACAATACATATTCTACAAATTCACATATAAATACATATGTTTTATACACAYGTACAGTATGTATTACATATACATACTATACATGAGCTTTTTGCACATCAGTATAAAGATCATAGCTGTCAAAGATAAGGGACTTGCTTTAGGAAAATAAAAAGCACTGGTCCAAAACAAGGTTATTAACTATTTAAACAATAGTTCCTTACTACCCGATATTAATCRCTATTAAGATTAATTATTAATCTTAAAACCCCCCCCTGTGTTTTAATATCAGTTACCTGGGAAACAAATATTTATCCTATCAAAATAGTTAAAGTGTAGTTAAAATACACTGAGGAATCGAGCCCTGTTAAGGCCAGTTCTACAAGACTGGTGATCTGGGATGACTTTTTTCAGGACACCCCCTAAACTAGTGAATATTTTAAGGACCTCTGTCAACACACCAGCCACTCAGAGCAGTGAGGATAGACAACTCTCAGTTATRCTGGTACTTGCAGATGCAAACACATTCACCAAACCAGGATAACCCCATGCGATGGTGTTACAAGAACAGCAAAACCTGCTGCCTCACTGGTGTACCAGCAGCCATGCTGTAAGGACTCCACCGTGTAGCATATGGCTATCCCGGTAAAGTGGCTTGAGTGTATTGATTGCTACCTGGAGACTTGCAGCAGGTGAGAGTTGCACCTGAGAGCAAACAGGCACACTCAAGGCAGCTGTTCCCACCCGCTTTGCTACGGGAAATACCACCTATATTCAAGACGAGCACGGCAAGAGCTTTATTCCAAACGCGGAGACTCCAAACGCAGAGACTCCTCAACGCCGACATTCAGGCTAGCAAGAGCAAGGCCGACCGAGCGCCTCTGCCTAACCGCGCAGCTCGTCTCCTCCCCGCCCTGCCGCCACCGCGGCCGCCTCCCCGCGGCACCTGCCGCCGACGCCCCCCSGCCCTCAGCGCCCAGGCGCGGCGGCGGCAGCAGCAGCAGCAGCGCATCCTCCCCCCGGCCGCGAGATGGCTGCCGCGCGCGCGGGGTAACGGCTGCGGGTAACGGCTGCACGCGCGCGCGCCGCACCCCCCCACACCTGCCCTGCCGCCCGCTCGCGGCCAGGCCACACTCACCGCCACCGCCGCGCTCCCTCCGCAGCGCCCGCCGCCGCGGCGCGCACTGCCCCCGCCGCGCCGCCGCCGCCGCCCATAGGCCTGCAGGCGGCGCCCACGTGACCGGCCGCGGGCGGGGCCGCCCTCCGCCCGCCCGCTCCCCGCCCGCCGCCATCACCTGAGGCGCCGCGGAGGGCGGCGGGGAAGATGGGGAGTGTGCGTGTGGAGGGGGGTTCCGCCTTGGCGCCTCATGGCGGCGGCCGCCGGGCTGCGGGGAGAGCGAGCGGGGTTGTTCTGTCGCTTAAACGTTTCACGAGTAGTCTGACTGAGGTTATGGTGTCCTTCTGCTGAGGCAAACTGAGAAAGTGTGGAAGACGCAGACACGGATTCACCGAGTCTTGTGTTCTCAGTGTGTATTCTGGAAACACAGAGGTAGAAACAAAGGCTTTTCTCAAAAAAATAATATATATATATATATATATATAAAATATATATATATATATGTTAAGGCAAAAAAAAATTAAGATTGATAAACCTATTTAAGCTTTTAATTAAAATGAGGAGAAATAAATCTCTTTTGAAAGTTTTATTTCCTGAGGATATCAAAATATCAATAATTATGGTATTCACTGTTTTTGTGTGTTTTACCTAAATTACACGTTTAATTGCTAGGTACTAAAGTTTTCAGGAGGTTATTGTATTTCAATACAATTGAAATACATAATTTGAAATAGTATTGAAATGTATGCTTAATATTGCATGCTGCAAACACACAACAGCTGGAAAAGTACAGCAGCTTTATGCCCCATCCCCAGAGCGTAAAGCATTCATATCAGAATCTGGCACGTAAAGTTAGCTTAACCGGCCCAAGGAATCATTTCTGTTTGAAGAGAGTGTTTGTCTCTTGCTGCCATTTTTTCCCCCTGCTAACGCAGGGAAAGCAAGAGCACCTCAGGGCCGCTGGAATTCGCAGTGGTTTTTTTTTTGGAGATGTGCTCAGTTGTGACTGTTGGAATCAGCAGGGCTGTGAACAGGGAAAACGGATCRATTGGCTACATCTTTCTTATTCGTGAATTAATAGTCTTAAAAAAAAAAAAAGTTCCTGGCAATTGGAACAGTTCTGCATACATCTGGCCTGCACCAGTAACACTTCCCCAGCAATTTCCAGGGGTGTTTGGGATTTAGCATGGATCAGGGACCAGTCCCAATAGACAGTTTGTTTGGGGYGCTGTGTTTTGGAGAAGCAAGATTACTAGTGTGGGCAGGAGCAGTTGACCTCAATACCAGAGATCAGTCCTGGTGCTGTCCAGTTTGCTATTGCAGAAGTAACCATGGAGAGGAGGACAAAGCAAGCACCGAGACAGCCGTTACTGCACACTTGCTGTCTAGCTTAACATATGAGGAAACTGTATTGACTCTGAGGTGATTGCACTGAAAYGCATTTGTGGTAAGGGTATTTTCTTAATTTCTTGCTGACATTTGTTCAGTGTATGCACATATATGGTAGTCGTTTTTATCTTGCTCCTRAGTGAACTGAAGAAACAGCAGAAGCTGGTCGGGATTTCTCTGTATGAGTGGACCAGGAAGACAAAGGTAAGGCTGTTTGTGTGTGCCGAAAGTGTTTTAAGAGGAATAAATAAAAGCATCTTAAGAAATGTGTACTAATTAGACTGTAGAAGGAAAGGTGTTCATTTTTTCATTGAAACAAGAAGTAGCAAGGGTTTTGGCTTCTAAARTGCTTGAATACTCTTTTCTTATCTATGTACTGATAAAGTATCACRAAAGAATCTGAGCAATTTCTCCTATTTTAAAAAGGAGAAAGAGTAGACTGACTTTTTCCAAAGATGATAAAATTTGGAGCAAGTTCTGGGATAGAAATTATGCTGTGTGACCTCACACAGTGAAAAGAAAGTTACTATTATTAATTTCTCTTACAGCTGAGTACCCTAAGGTTTTCCGTGGATAAGAGCCCTTGTGCAGAAAACACTATAGAAACACACAGGTATCAATATGAACAACAATAAATTCATAGTAACAAAGTACAGAGAAGCCAAGGAGTGTTACAGAAAGGTGTSTACATCAGTCTGTTTTCCCAAAATGTTTTCCACTTTTGGTAATAGTGCTTCAATATTGATGGCAGTGGGTAATTAGTATATATACTGGTGCCTGCTGGCATCTGTCCTGCAAACTTCAGAGTTTAGAGCCAATTTATGTAGCAGAAGGGTGAAAACACCAAAGTTTGTCATCACCTTTTTTCCTACTGCTTATTGTCAGGCACTTTCTAAGCAGTGATGGGAAAAAAATTACGAAGAAAGGCAGGCATAGAAAAGATGAGTGAAAGAAGGAAAATGAGGCTAACTGACAGTTAAACAGCTATCTGCAGTATGGCTAGTATSAACTAGTTTTCAGAAATTAGATCAGTTTTTTACTCTAGCTTAGTAAATGATGCTTATCAATAAGATCTATAAATTTATGTTTTCTGCATAAATGTGAAATGTGAAATTGTGAAATAGCACTAACTCTAAATCACATGTAGCAAACTGAGGTGTACAGGCAAGTGTTCTTCATGAAAAAGAAAAGAACAGTTGTGATATGGAACACATTTTTTGTTTGGAGAAAATAGGAATCCTTAGTTCCTCTTTCAGGCTTTAATGTTCTGTCCCACTCCAGTGTCATACTGAATTACCTCTTTCCATAAGGACATGGCATRAGGATATTTTCCAGAAATAATGGAGATTGTAAAATATCTGAACTTTTGCAGCATGATGCAAGCTTTCCTATGGAACTTTCCTTCATATATGAATATGAAGGAACAAAAGTTCAATAGAAAAGCTTGCTGTAAAAGGACTTGGATTCATATCATGAAAATGTGTACCCTTGCTGGTTTGGAAGTGGAGGATTTGTCCAATACTTCAATGCTACATTTCCTCAAAAAAGGGAAAAGAGTGGGTTTTAGGCAACAGAACAGCTTCTGCTACAGCCAAATTTGATGAATGCACCCAGTTTTTGCCAGCGTAGGCAGAATTTCCCAAAATCTCAGCTTCTTCATTGATGGTTTGTATTTTATGTTCTATTCTCCATTTATTCATGGATGACTGGGGCTATATACTCCAACTCATTTCCTTTCCTTTTCCAAGAGGAAGCTCTTGCCAGCAAAAAAGGCTTTCTGTTTGCCTGGAGCTATATAATGCTGTCTAGTGCTGATCCAGAGGAAACTGTAGGAGTCACTCAGAGCATCAAACACTGAGCTGCTGTAAGAGAAATAGCTATCAGCTCAAGAGCAAAATTCAGAATTATTTCAGCTGCTAAATAAAAGGCAGCTTTAGAACAGAATCTAGTAGTATACCTGAGAAAACAATAGTTAGGATTGAAAAAGTAGGAGAGGAAAATAGGGAGGGGCTAAGACCAAAGGACTGGAAAAAGCGAGAACTAATGTACTGAGGAATAGGATAGAAATGAGAGACAAGGGGAAGTGTATATAATTAGTATAACAATTCAGTTGCTGATGTAGAAATTGCATGGAGGAACTACCTGCACATTTCCTGTAAAGTTGATGCTATTTTTCTCCAACTTCCTCTACCAGTGGTATTCTGTGTTGACATGATGTCCAAGAAAGCACTTAAGCTTTTTCTGACATTTTCTCAGGGGTGCAGCTGCAGCAGTGGTATGAATGGTGGAGGTCTATTGCTGGCATTATCTAACCCACTGATCTGAGAGGATTTCTTTGTCTATACCTAGAACTTGCCTCACGTTGCTGTAATAGAGTAATTGCTCTTCTCAGAGCAATTATTGAAGGATAAAATATTTTTTATCCTAGCACATGTATTCTCCTTGTTTCAGGCAAAAAGAAAAAGAACTTTATTCCAGAATCATTGTCATGAAAAAAAAATCCACTGAAATAAATAACTATTCTGTTATCAGGAGTCCAGTTCAACTMATTTCAGAATAAATCTGCCACAACTATGGCAGCATGTTTACTCAAAAAGGCAAACTCTAAGGGTGCATCTATGTTAGCATTTTAGTTCAGATCAGGAATGTACTTTTGAAGCAAATCCTGTTGATCTCAGTTTGTGCTCCTTAGTTCATTTTGTGGAGCAGCCCCCTAACAAAAAGGAAGGAATCCTCCACCTGTAACTAAAGCTGCACTGCAATGACTAATGGAAATTAATTGATGGACCGTACTAAAATCAGTATAGTGAACACAAAATAAAAAGAAAYCTTTTTAAAACTTTCCTATAATTTCCTTTTAATAGATAGAGGAAGAAATCATGTAGGATTAATCTATGCTGAGATTCTTAGGCAGCACAAGTAAATAATAACAGTAGCTGTGCCACTGCTTCGTTTCAAAAGGTAGTTGGTGCTTCAGTGATGTGGGAGGTGTAAGAATTACGAGCAAGAGGAAAAAAGAAAGTAACTCAGCAAATGTTTTCTGTTATTTGCTTGTGTTCTATGGTAAAAAACAACAATTTTCCCTCAASCCTGTTGTCATTTTGTATTTGGCAAGTATGGATTTTTTTTGTTTAGTTTGTTTGCAATAAAGCATGAAATGAACTAGGCACATGTGCTCTTCTCCAAATAATGTTTTTATACCTTTTGCAAGTATGTGTAACAACAGAAAGYAGTTGGATATATTTAAATACTGCTAACCAAAAGTAGCACATTGCCTCAAACAGCTTGGGTAGGTATTCATCTATCCAAAACTGCCAGAGRCATGAAACTCTTGACCTTGATTTGCCCTTGTATATGAGCATAGCTCAAGGAGGAGTCTGGATTTGGACAGAAAACAAGCAAATTCTTAGTGCACTGGAGATTCTATTGCCATGAATGTAGTGGTCTCAAATGTGATTTTCCATGTCCACTAATCTTATATATTCAGTAACACYTCTTAAGTTTGCAGTCTTAAATATGCCCGCCTTAGAAAAGTGGAGTCTGCCCAAGCAAAATTAGGTCGGATTTGGAGAGGAGGGTGGTACTGGTATTTATATGGTATATGGAAAGGAATTGTTTATTTTGTTTTAATTTCTGCCCATTAGATAATTCCAATTTTACATATCATACCCTTTCTGAAGACATGCTAAAGTGGAAGGACTGTGTATTTCTAGTGTGAAGAAAAGGAAAATTATCAACTGAGAAGAAAAAGAACAATTAATGAAATCTATATGCCMTCCTTTCAATCTAGCTAAAGCCAAGTGTCTTATTAAAAACTGAAAACTGCCAGAGTTGAATACTGACTTTCTTTTCCCTCTTCCTTTCTACCTTTGTTTCTTAAAAGGTGTTTGTTACTTCCTTTTTTTTTTTATTATTCTGAGGTAATTTTGGTTTTGTTTAGTTTTGATTTTGTAGGTCAACTTTAGTAGTGTAAGAGTCACTATGTTTAATTTTCCAGATCCACCAGACTGACMAATTAAAATCAGCAGCCAGGTCAAATGCTTGAGTAACAAAATACACAGCTTTCAAATTCTATTTGATATTTATCACAATTTCAGAGCCGATAATAAAAATAGGGTAAAGTGATTGACTGGAAGACCCTCAGATGATCTTTTTTTCCATCAGCAGTTTCTTGTTGGTTCTCCAAATCTCCAGTGCTGGTTTCTTGCACAATCYTAGACCAGTATGCTAGTTGTTCTTGATTACAGATGAGTGTTTACTTCCTTATCTCCCACTTTCCCCTCCTACTTCTGGCCCTTTGTACTGTGCTAACAAGGCACAAAGGCCAAGTAGCTCGCTGCCCTATTTTCCCTGCCTGCTCCAGGGACTTAGTAGTCCCTTGGCTCTCTGTTGTCAAGCAGATATAAATATCTATCTCCTTCAGACAATTTAGACTGACTGAGATTTAATTTGTCCTCTGAAAGCACCCATGTCTCCCATGCCTATACAGGGAGCCAAGGGCAATTACACATCTCAAGTGAGAGGATCTGGGTCAGACCGATAACAAATCATCCTTCCTTTTGCCCTACAGAGGCTTGGCCATGGGCTAGCATTTGGTTAGCACAGAAAATGTGCATGTTGTTTAAAAGGCAGTATGTATGTGGACTACTGGTTACTTCCTGCCATTGTCTTATTTATATTTTCATAAAAATAAGTGGAATAAGAAACTTGCAATATTATTAGTCCAAATACTCTATGTTAATAAGTACACTTCTTTTATTTGTCTTCATTTTTTAATTTCTTTTTGATGCAAATAAACCCATGGTAAATTCTCATGAGCCATTTATTCCAAAGCTGAAAAAAACACACAAAAATTAACCATCCTTTATAAACTTTAGAGTGAGACCCGTTTAAAGTAGATTGTATATGTTTATTTCTGAATGAGGGTCTGTTTCATTTGGCAGGTTAAAATACAATTTTTACCACAGCTGTTAAGCCTTGGAACTTCCCTCTTCTACCAGCTACCAGAGGGTGAGCCAGAGGGAGGGATGGGTCTGAACCAGTATAATGATTTCTGCAGTAGACTTCTAGACCTGCAGTTCTTTTGTAAGACTATTTTTTGTTGCCCACTGGTAGAAGAAAGCTAGAGGACTAGCAGCAGAGAACAGGCTGGGTCCTACAGGGCAGCACATAAAGAGGCCGGGGGAATCAGTCCTTTTGAGAGGCATCTAGGTTGATAGTTTTTATCTAAAGAGAGCACACAAGGTGGAAGAGTCAACAATTTGAAGGGAAGCTGTGTAAGGCATATACAAACGGAGTTAGAATAGCAAGAACAGCACAGATGTAAGCAGGAGAAGCAGGTTTGGAAAGACCCAGACTTAGTGGGTCTGGCAGCACTGACAATGGCTGCCTTACAGGGGAAAGGACCGCTCTTCATAACCGAATAGTGTACACCTGTTCTAACTATACGCAGAGAAGAAAGAACATTTTCCATAGATACTGTGATAGCCCAAAAGCTATGGCTTATGCCCATCAAGATATGGCAGTTAAAAAAGTTACCATATGCCAGCTGAATCCCAGTTCCTGTCTTTGTGGTGCTGGTTCATGTAAATGCAGTATCATGCAAGTTAGAATAGCAGGAAGCAAGAAAGAAAGAAGCTAAATACTATTACCTTGCATTCTCAGTGGTTTGGGAGCATGTCTGTGGGCAGCTTCCACAAGTCAAGGAACAGATGGTAACTTGCTATTTTGCAGGAATTTGCTTGCCATTATCTTAGCACTAAGGTTTATACAGGATTTATGCCAATATAACTGTCATTTAAGTGGTTAATCTTTTAGCAGAATAGATATACTGTTACAACTCCTAGTAATAATGTATTACATCTGTAGTAAAGATGCTATACCTTGGTATAACTTACSGTTTTCCTTAGCACAGGCATAAGCTCTACACACATAGCCTCTTTAATGCCAGTTTAATGGACACTTTGTCAAGACTGTATTATTTTAGACATACCTACATAGTTAAAATGGTGATATTGTCATATATAGACAAACCCTGGTATAGCATTTAATGCATCAATGGCTGTCACTTTTAATTATATCAACACCTCATTGAGGCAGTACATTCTCAAGTACATGTGGATGAAATCTATTGAACCAGCTGGCTTGTTAAACAGGAGAGAGGCAAGCAAAAACGTCTAGTGTTTAGAATCCCCTCTTGACACTGATTTTGAGGTTCCTCTCAGGGGGTCTTGTTTAGTCTTTCAATAGTAAGTCAAGTGTATCAGATACCTCCTACTGCTTAATACAACTGCATCAGACAGGATTCGCCTTCCCTATTGCCCATGTATTATGGACCTTTTAGAAGAGTATATCCATTGTTAAAAGGCATTACAGTGAAGAACTGGCGTTATTTTTTTCACATTCATTCTGAAGTCTATGTGCAATAAATAGTTATGGCTATATCATAGTTATGCTTATGACATAAATTACATAGTATGCACTGCTATATTTGAAAAAAAAGGGTTTTGGTTCATCTGCATGGCGATTTATAGCCACAGGAACAGGTTCTAGGGGGTGAGTGGTGCTGAACCGCTGCTGTCACTTTGTGGTTGGCAGGCTAAACTTTTTGAGTCTAGATGTTTGAGTTGCAGCAATCTTAGCACCACAATTAACCCTGTCTAACATGCTGTAGGTGACCCTGCTGAGCGAGGAGGTTGGACTAGATGATCTCCAGAGGTCCCTTCCAGCCTTACTGATTCTATGATTCTATGACAAGCAGCTCTGCCTGTTACCTCCCCATAAAGCCACATGTTCGATTTCCTTTGGTTTGTAAATTTACAATGAAGGAGTAGTGCACTTTGCACTGCTTTGGATTGATCCATCTGAGGCAGTTACTGTGAAACTAAAGTGGGGAATTTAAAGCACAGCAACTACTGCTCACCAGTTCCTCATGTAGATGCTTTTATTTTACATGATGAATGTGTTTGTTTGCTTTTAACATATTTCACTTCTCGTGTATTACGCTAAACCGCACAAATGCATACTTATTGCAAAGAAGTGTCCCCTCAGGGAGCTCTTGCAGAATGGATATCCTGCAATAGCTGTTCTGAGCTGTTTCCTGTGTAGACAGGTCCTGTGGTGTTGATCATTGCTTTTTCTGCTCTTAATGACTTGATCTGATGTTTATTCACCGTTGTATTAGGCCAAAAAAGCTCAGGCCGAGGACTGTCTGAAGCGTGCCTTAATTAGTCATGCTTTGAAGCATTTCAGTGATCCTATAGTTTCAGCTCGTGGCTTGGTTACCTCTTTCTGATTCCAGATTATAAAACCTTTTTTCTTTTTCTTTATAAAAAATCCAAACCTCATACTCACCAATGTATCTATTACTGTAACTGGAGTCGTGGTGAGAATCTCACAGTTAACTTGTCACAAAACTGATTGGTCTGATCTTGAGATTTGCTGGTATAGTAATACTGCTTAGGAGGTTTGTAATGTCTCCTGTCTTAGCTGAGCTCATCACATGGGATTTTATCATGCACTTGCTGCAATTTTAAGTATTTCCATGTTCTTCTGTGGTGTACTGCCTGACTTCATTAGCACAGTTAAGCAAGAAAACAAGTTTTTTTCAAGGATATATTTATTTTGTCAGAAAGTTGTTATTATTACTCAAAAAAAGCATTTTGTCAGTGTAAATTAAGAGCACTGTTGGTTGGCTTGCTGCTGTAGCTGTGCTGGCACTCTGCTTACAAATACAGATTGTGTAGTATCTGGGGTACAGTTAGGATTGTTTTGAAGGAAGTGCACAAGGCAACATGCACACACTCTTCCCTGCCTGTAGCTCTCACCTACCTTTTCAGAGCCTGTCTTTCATACCTGAAAGAGTTCAGGCTTTGATACACTGACCTCCACTCAGACCAGTCTCAGCAACTACAAAATTCATTTCTCACTAAGCACAGGAAACTGAAAGGCATGCAAATTTTACATGAGCCTGGTGAGTTGTCTAAACAGTGAGATAAGAAAGATGAAAGCTGGTTTCATTTCTGTGCTTTTTCAAAATAGGCACTGGCAGTGAACAGTCTGTAGCAGCTATAATTCAGCAGCCTTAGACAGCAAGTAATATGGAGGATAATAGGGAAGAGCAGAAGGCTTTTAATTGTTTGAACGTCAGTTTTCTACTGACATGAACTGTCTGTCAAGTTTGTAATTGTCTTTGAAAATTACTCCAATTTGATGACTTTATGTATATACATGGTCCTCCTCAAATTCTAGTACTGCATTTAACTTCAGTTTCTCTTTACAAAGCACTGCCTATCAAATCAACTTACCTTTTCTCCAAAAGACCATGTCTCTTATTCTGACAGCAGTTAATCTCCATCATGGGGAAGAATGCGAGACTAGGAGAATCAAGCTGGCAACGTTACCAGTGTTGCAGGTTTCTTTGAAAAGGAGTGTGTATATATATATAAAAAAAAAGAGAGATGCTCCTCTTCCTATGGCATCTCTAGGCCATGCTGTGATCACTCTCTATAATCAGTCTGTCCACATGGCTAAAATTGTCCCTTTTGTTTGCATCATTTTCTTCTGCTGTTCCACTCATATCCTGTCTTGCATCAGCAGGTCACCAGTACTTACTGATGGCATTGTAGAAAGAACAGGAATATTTCCCTTGACTTTAGGGCTTCAGGTGCTAACAAAAATCAGCTTGAGAAGCTCTTCTTTTTGATAAGAAGTATTGGCAAGATAAGAGATTCTTTTACAGTATCTTTTCTCTACTGAGGGATTTCAATATTCTTAAAGTTATCATTCAATTTAAATTTCAAAATACTGTTGTATTTTAATTATTTATACATTACTCATCCTAACAATACCTTTGCAGACTTTTGTGTGGTTGTCGTGTGTCTGCCATGGTCTCTTTATTCAAACCTTGAACCATGTTTAACCAGTTAATAYTGAACACTGATTTTACTACCCTTATTCCCTAGGCCCATTTATTTCCCTCTAAATGAACGTGCCTCTTAATGGAGGCACAAATCTTCATGACAGCAGCTCCAACTGCTGATCTACTGGCAGCGAATAGATTAGTTACTAGGAAGCTATGAGAGAATTTGCTTCCCAATGGAGACATGAAAGCTTGGCACCCTTGTTGAGGAAGGTAGCCATTTGCCCCCAAAAGTCTTTGGCCACTGCTTGCCACTCCATTCTTGGTACGATCTTGTCCCAAGTGGAACATCAGAAGGAAAAGGCTGTATAGAAATGACTTTTCAGGATCCCTCCTCTTTGATACTACCCGTATTATATCACAGTGGCCAGGCTAGTGGCATCTTTCAGCTCTTCCAAAATCACCCACCCAAATGAGTGCTGATACACGTGAATAATGTATTTGCTGTTAATGATTTTCAGGAAGATGGAGCATGGTACTTTGGAATTGGCACTAGAACATTAGCAGCAAATTCACTGTGGAGCATTGAACATGGAAGAATGGCACTTTTGTTAATCTGACCCCAATCCTTAGTATTCTAATAGGTTCTCAACTGTATCCCACCGGGCAGTCAAAGGGTTTATCTTCACAGCAAAGGGCACAGGCTGTGAATTCTTTGCAGTTACATGAGAAGAATAAGCACCACCGCCCCCCAGGCTTGAAAGGGAAGGAACATACTGCAGCAACCTGCCACTGAAATGCAACAGCCCAGGCACCCTCTAGCCATGCAACTCTTGGAAGGGTCAATGGTGGGATGCCAGTAGGGTGAGACTGAGCCTCCCCACACAGTTGACAGGGCACGCAGAACCAGGGGGGCTTAGAGAGCTCCTGTGATACACACTGTCTTCTGGTTTTGGGTGTCTCCTCAGCCAGTGCAGATAGACACTCCACCTACTGGAGGCCGGAGGGTCTGGTGCAGGCAAATACGTGACTTCCAGTCTAGAGTGCCATCTATTGAACCACTGCTCTCTGTTCCCTATGGCTATTTCATTAGGGTTTGAAGATCTAGTCACATTTGAAATAAAAGCAGCTGAACATATATAAGTGTTTAAACCTAGTAACTATGTCATGAACTACCCCTGAAGGACCACTTTTTGTGGGGGAAAATGASTAAAACCAGCTGCAAGTCGGCATCTCATTCAAAAAGATATGTTTAACTGCTTTTCTCTATGTTGAGGTGATAGTGCATGTTTTCTAAGCAGTAATCTGCAGAATACAGACAATTTACATGTTGAGGTCTGTATCAGTTAAAGGAAGCAACAGAATTCAACAGACCTTCAAAGGAAAACCCATCAATTCTATGGATGGGCTATCTCCCAGATAATTTCTATTTAATACAACAGTATATTATTCTGTTAAAACAAAAACATTAAGCACCTCCACCTGAATTTCTAATACTGTGATTATTAATATTGAAATAGTAATACAAGCATTTCTTAGGTGCATCATTCTGATAGCACAAGGTTTTAGCTGGCTTTCACTCAAGAGAAATGTTGAATCTTGCCTAGCTTACTTGTTCTGCTTCATGATGGAAAAAGCAAAAAGTTTAACTTCTTTAGCTTAGTACATTGAGTTGAAACAACATTTTGCAATTCTAGCAAAACCAAGTCACGATTCATTCCCATCCCTTTGACTGTTATTATTAAAAGGTGAGGTAAAGTGAAAGCATTCTTTATATTGATCCTGCTTTTAAGAAGTTGCGCTCAATAGTTGCTGACAAACATTTTGAAGCCCAAATACGTACCCATTTATATAAATGGGAACATTGTCTAAAACAGAGCACCTCAAGAAAAACAAACAAAMAAAAAAAGTGGGAAGGAGGAGTCAGACAGAAGCTAATGATGCCTTCCCTGGTCTAGTGAACCTGGCTATCTTATACATTCAACAAAGGAAAAACCCTACCATCTAACTACAAAAAACAGAAGGGGTGTCTTTCCACCAGATGAAAATCATTTTGCAGACACTGTTAATGAATGGAAGTACCTGACCAAAAACCATCACCTAGTTAAAAAAAAAGAAAAAAGAAAAAAAAATCTGTCATAATAGATGATCACACTCTCAAACACCATGCCGTCAACACCAACAAYTTCAGACTCAAGTATATGAGCTCCCATCTGGACAGTGCCATCTGGAATACTGTAAATAACATCCAGTTCTTACAAAGTGTTAATAAGTCCCACAGCACTTTTCAAGGAAGAAAAGCACCATTCCTGTTTGTATGGGGGTAGATCAATTGCAGGCTCTGTTCCTTTGGAACAAACGCCTCAATTTTGTGCAGCATAAATTTTTAAGCTTAAAYTATATGATAGCATGTATCACTAATTTGATATGATACAGTCCAGAGTACTTTGACACAAGTCCTCAAAAGGGATTTTAGGAGACTAGGTTCTCCATTTGAACTTCAAAAGGACTTGATACTACCGAGCTGAATTCTGTGCTCTTGCTCCTCTTATGACAAAAACTCGGAGCCTCTGCAGCCTCTTTCCAGGTCCTGCTGAACTGCAGKAACGACCAGACGCTTCTTTTACCACCACTGCTGCATACTCTTGAAGTGCTGTCACAACTAAAGGCTGGGAGAATGGCAAAACGCTACTGTACAAAAACTGCTCATTAACAGTATAYATTTGAGACAGGTAAACCTTAAACAGTCAGGATACTTACTGTACAAAACAAAGCACTGTGCACAGCTCCTCGAGCTGGTGGAGACACAGCTCCATAAATCAACAAGTAACAATGTGGCTTCAGTTGATCCTGAAAAGTTTTGGTCCAGGAACCATACAGCCGCATTTGCAGTCTTACTATGCATTATGAGCTGAAATGCAAGTCTCTGCAATAACCTTTTTTTTTTAATTTTTGGGGAAGCTCACAACCAGATTGATTGTTAGTCCAGGAAGTTTAGAGGGGGTTAGAGAGCASAAGTCTGTCAGCAGAGAGAATGTGTCCCAACACAACCAGTTAAACTCAAAAGTTTAATTATAGGGATGGGCTTTTGAGAAGAAATCCAAACAGAAAAGAGGACACCAGAAAATATCAAAGGTCAGAAACATGCTGAGGATGTTACAGAAAGCTCTTAGATCAGGAAAGGGGCACAATCTTCTGTAGTGCAAGAGTGCTACAAAGMGATTTAGATGAGAAAATATTAAGATAATAATTTCCAGTTGAAGGAAAAATGTATTTCTAACTACATTCAAAATAATGGCAACCTATGTTAAATCCTAAATGTATTACAAACTACTGTTAAAAAAAAAAGTAGTTTTTTTAAAGAGAAGTGAATCACAAATCTGGAAGAATCACCATGAAGACATATGAAATCATTTTGTGCAGAAGTGATAAAATTAACTTGCAATGCTGCTAGGTTCTTTTGYAGATACTAAAAATATTCATTTTGGTTTATTCCATTTACAGCAGTTTTGCAATGAGCAATTCAACATGAGGAACAAATCAGGAGTTAAAAAAGAAGAAAGCAATGTATGTTGTTCTTTCCCAGAAAATAAACAAGTACAAGGCATGAGAGGCTGTTGTCATAATTGATTTTAATTTGGGATTAACAAGCACCACCCATAAAAGCCATGTGCTGGTAAAACCTTTCATGCAGCTAATGAAGTGAACCAAACTGGAAAACTTATTGAGGTAAAAATTTCTCAACAATAAAAAAAATCTAATACTTTAAACTCATAATATTTTCTTCATACATGGAAAGCAGTAGCATAGGAGCAAGACCAACTTTTGTTTTAGTTTTTGACAGTAACATCAACATAGGGTGATCGTGAAACCACAGCCTCCAATCTATTTGTTTTKTTATCCGAAAGGACAAAATAACCAGAAACCTCTGCACAACTCACTAACTACAGAAGGTATTTCATTTATTTAATCAGTTAGCTTTAAATTAAGAACATTTGATAACTTTTTTTTTTTGCATATGTACCCAGCACATTCAGCATAATTATACATAACTTGTAACTTTTAAGTGTTGCATCATTCCTATCAAAATGCAGTTTGGCACAAATGGGGGGGGGACTAGGAAACATATCAGCCAGTATTTCTATTTGTCATAATGTAAAAAATTAGAAATTTAAATAGTTGTATAACAAGCTATATAGTTGTTTAAATGTGAATACAGTGCATCTTTAAGGATAGTCAAAAGGAAGAATCAAATGTAATATAAAAGCTGTATCTAGTTGCAAATCTACATTTTAAGGGTTACAAATGACTGAGAATCAACCTCTTAACAAAAATYTTGTCTGCCACTTACAGCAACTGATAAGTAACTTTTAAATCTGTATGATTCAAATCAGCAATTAAACTTGATATCCACACTTGAAACAATGTAAAGCTGCAAAGTTTCAGACAGTAAAACACAAACTGTAGAATAACTCTATTTCAAGAATCTGAGCCAAAAGACACTTCATACGGAAGAAACAGGCAGTAAAATGCATGCTGTTTTAGAATTCTTGTTTAACCTATGTATTTTTCAAGCTACTGAGTAAAAAAAGCAATGATTTCAGAATCCTATATGGTAGGTGTATTATTATTCCTATTATAGGCCCTGAGGAATTAAGCCATGAACTAAAAGCCATGTACTTAAAAAAAATTCAAGGGATTTTGTCTAAGGAGCAGGCAAAAGAAGCTAGCTAAGCTCTGAAATGATGGTTAACTGGGGCAAGGGAACCCCACATCAGCAGGGTTCCAGATTTTTTGTAAAGCGACTGGATTCTGCCGAAACCCAAGAAAGAAATCTTGAGAAGACAAAGCAGTTAAACACAAGAAGGCAATTTAGAATCATTTTGGCCACCCCAGTGTTTTAACTGCAGTTAAACGCTTACAATGACAAGCTTTGATTCATGAGTAAATGAYTTTTGAAACTGTGTAAGTGAGGGCAAATAGGTATAGTCACGATTCATGAAACCGCACTGAAAGAACAACAAATGCAGATTTAATTCTCTCCTTTGTTCATGAGGACAAAGAGATGAGGGTTTCCAAGAATGCTCATCTTTTCCTCCAGTCTAAGAAAATATAGTCAGGCAGTCTTAACTCTGTCTTACCCAGGACTCYAATATATAGTGTATTTCAGAATTTTTTAGTCAATATTTTAAATTAAGAGGAATTCTGAACAAGCTTGGCCGTTGACATATGAAGAGGCAAAGCTCAAGGCCAATTATACCATGGTAGTCACACAGAAACAAAACACAGTGTAGATGAAAACAAGAGAAACAAAGAGGAATGACAATTAGAGAAAGAGTAGAAAAAGACAACTTTCCTCCCTCTTCTGAGTTTCCCCCATCCCTTTCTTTTGCCCTTCTGGGCATTGTCCGAGCAGATGATTGTAAGACTCATTTTAAAAATGCCATCTGAAATAGAAACACTCTTTGTTTAATATGACTTAGTATCTTGATTAAAACGCGACACTTTAAAGACAGAGCTATGCAAGTCATGGCTTGAGGGATCTGAACCACCACTAGTTACAGTACTGCCTTATAGTAAGRCCTGAAATGAAAGCAAAAGGCTGATAATCTCAACATATGTCAAATACTTCCTACTGCRTCCGCAGAGGGCACTCAGCCTTCTGACCAGTTGCCATACCTAGGGTCACTACCTGTGACTTACATAATTACCCAAAGACATCCATTTCACAGCCCCAAAAAATTGGCCCTTTCTGACTGGAATAATTATGCTTCAGGCGTTGTTCACCAAAAAAATACAAAGACTCAAAACACATTATTTCTCTGGTATTATGATTACAGAGTAGTAACGGGGTAATATGAATTACTCTACCTCAAAAGAACAACCTATATTTAATATATTATGAATTGGGAGATAATGTATCAGAAGTTCAGAAATATCATACCGCTCCAAAAGAGTCACAGCCTATCAGTATAAAGGAAGAATATAAAACTATTTTATTGACCACTGTTCACCAGTATTTACAATAAAGTAAACAATATACAGTCTGATAACATTCAAATTACTACAAAGTTAGTTTTCACCTGGTCTTCTTGGAACCAAGTGATCCCAAATACTAAAAAGAATAACTCTACAGGTTTAAAGGGCTAGGTTTGGGCAAAGAAGATACATGCACATCAATAGTATAGAAGACTACAAAACATCTGTGAGGTTGTTTAGACATTCATTATGATTCAGTAATAACTATGGAGGTTTATGAATGTTTTATAAAAGCTTTTACCTAATATGGAGGAAGTAGTAGTATCAAATGCTCTCTTGTGATAATTGAAACAAGTTGCAGAAAGCTTTTATTTACTTGCTGTTGATGCAAAACACACTACTTCAAAAAATATCAAATTTGATTCCTGTTAGAATGTATGCTTCTCACATTGCTAATAAATCAAATTTTGGGTTTTAATATTCATATATATATAAAAAAAGCAATGCAAACAATTATTGTGCTTCATCTTCTGGGCATGAATGCCAAGTTAGTCGCTCTTCATAAAAAGCGATTACGATCTGAGGACACTTCACGTTAGCTTCTTTGGCCAGCACCAGATCTGCCTCATCAGAGTCTTTCCTGATGTAGAAGAGAGCAGGATTTAAGGGAATAAAGAAAGAAAGAAAGAAAGAAAGAAAGAAAGAAAAAAGCATAGTCATTAATTCAGTAACTGATTGTTATACTGGGGTGCTTTATTTTAACAGCTGATGGGTTTCATGAAGTCTAAGTATTGGTATAAATTTAGCAGCTCTTCATAGGCTGTAAATTCTGAAAAGGATGTCAGTTAGAAATCAGTTTTCAGTATACCTTTCACTACAGCTATCAAGGATTCCATGCTAAAAGAAAGGTTTCATACTTGTGTCTTCCTTCCCTCCCTACATTTCTTTTTCTCTTTGAGAGAAAAATGATATTCGAATTAATTTAGATAGTTACCAAATGCAGTATGTAGTGAAATAATTTTATCTTTTAAAGCACCATTAAAACTTTGAAGTGAGACTTTTAAAATCTATAGCATCAGACTTAAGAGGTGATATTTACATTCATATTATATTTACTGTTTATGCAAGTAACTTGCTGTATTTCATACTACTATTCCTGATGCTATCTTCAGGTAACAAAAAATTTCTGATCTGATATGCTTCAGACTCCATTTTAAAGCTTAAGGTCAATTTTGTAAATCAGCTTTGTGACTATACACCGTGTAAGTATGTCTATTGCCTCCAATCAATGATGAAAAGACTAATCAATTGCTAAACTGAACAAAATATAGATGTTCCCTTCTGTGTATTTTCCTTGGTGTGCACTCTTCCAGTTACCATAACAGAAATTTCAAATATTCACAATCTATATTTTGCAGCTTTCTAAGTTTAACAAAATATAGAGATTTTGAAAACACAGAAGGGAGACAAACTTCCAAAGAACTAATCWCAGCAGTCCAGACATGTGACATGATAAACCAATTCTTTGAAGACTACTCAATTTGACTCCATTCAGAGCCAAAGGCAGTGGAAAGCTATCATTCTTCTTTAACCCTACCCTAAGAAACCTGACCTCCTAGAAAATGTTAATTCAGTCTCTCTTGTATTTTGGACATTAAAGAAAAGGAAAAAACAAAACAAAACAAAACTTAATCTTATCCTACATGTTCACTAGGTAGAGACAAGAAATSATCTGTAAATACCACAGCAAAAGCAGCTAATCTCCTCCCACCATCCCAACAATGCAAACTCCCTATCACTTTCCCTTCTAACAGGCCCATAATAATAAACCTCTCCTCCATATTRTCTGTTCTTCATCATCACATCAGCTTCCTCCACTGGTTCCTTCCAATTCCCTATCCATCTGGCTGCGCGCAAAACAGCCAGCACTATAGATGGTTAAAAGCTTAGCTATCTAGGTAGCTTCTGCTTATTGAAGCATGTAAAGCCGGAGTTCTACCTGCCATTCCCTAGCAAGAACACTAGTGAGAGCCCACCTTTTTCATACAAATGCCATTTTTCCTTATCTTATCAGAATTTACTTTTCAGATTTCTGCTTCTGTAAAATTTATCCTACTTTCACATGCTTCTGTATTAAAATTTAATAGGATCTAAAATTGTTTTGGTTTTGGAAAAAAGGAGTAAGTACTGAGTGACTATATAAGCTTTGCTTTTCTAAGAACACAAGGTTAATAAGCAGACCAAGAGCTTCTCTTGCCTTACTCCTGAAATGATCTCATTAGTCTAAGTGCAACTGCCTGTCCTCCCTTAATGAGGACCAGAACTGTCAATAAAAAAAACTTACCATTTCATGAGGAACATAAGCTCTCCACTGCTATCTGTGGCCCCAATTATCCGCTCAGGATCAAGACCCCTGGCAAACCCTCTTGGTTTATCAACCTGTTAAGTAAGTTAAAAGATCGTATCTAGTTTAGCATACAGTTCTGCTTTGGTGTTAGATATATGCACTCACACACACGCACACATGTATCAGAACAAAATGTAATATAGCCCTACATAATTATAAAAGATAAAATAATTAGATATGCCTTTTCCAGCAAATTACCAATTTATTTTTTTCATGACTGAGCTTCAGACCAAGYCACATAGGTGCACATTAATAATGAAGATTTTACACCCATGTTCCCAGAATTTATTTCCGAAAACTCAATAGAAGAACAAGTGGTCTCAAATCCCTAGAGCAGATAAACAAGCATAGCTATTAAAAGCAACAAAAGGGGCAAAGCAAAAATGTGCTCCTGAAAGTAGGATAAACATCTTTTTCACCAAAAGGGAAGTTTTGAGTTGGCTTAAACTGATTCTTAAACTGCACCCATAGGTAGCACCTCAGCTGTTCTTGACTCACTGAGATCCGTTTTAAGAAATATAGTGACTATTTCCTGAATTATTTCCTCTAGTCCTGCAATATCCTTTTTGAGACAGTAACTACCTCTATACCAGATGAAGCCACACAACTGACTTTACAGAGAGACTCAAGTATTATATATTCCTTCTGATGCTTTCCATCATCTTTTTGACAGTAACCACACATTGAACAGCTTCAGTAAACCATTGACRCTGCCAACCTGCTCCTTTTCATATCACTACAGTCTGAAAGTTTACAGAGGAAAATGTAAACTACTGAACACATAATGTGCATTATTTTGCACTTATCAGCACTGACTTTAATTTATCATGTTGTTTATTCATTTATATTGTAGAAGTAGCCTACAATTTAAGAAGAGGTATTTTTTAACTCACYCTTTCTACTCCCTTTCTACCACCATCTCCTGTTTCTAGTCTAGTATTCACATTTTGCTGCCTTGTCTTTCACCTTRCATCAGACATGTACTAAATACAAAACCCAGTACAGAACTTTAGCTTGTTCCATTCATGAATCTTTTGCTCTAATACAAACTGACTACTTAATACTGTTCACTAATTTATTAACTCTTAGTCAGCCTTACTTTCAATCTTTCAGAAAGTATCATGGAACAGTAAAAAAAACCTTATGTAAAATAAGAACAATCAACCATCTTTATCCACCATTTTGGCAGTTTTCTTAACCTCCATGAATTTTTCAAACCACAGTTCTAGGTGTTGCATTGTTCTTAGTTTTAAACTCATACTTGGTCTAATTCTCAGAAGAACAGTAGAAATTTTGGGAGGAGGAAGATAGAAAGGTAGTGGACACAGGGAAAACAAGTATTTAGCAAATGAACATATACTTACAGAATCACGTTTTTTCTTTGATTTACTATCATCAGATTCRCTATCTGACAAAGATTTTCTTTTGGCACCATCTGTTTTTTCTTTACCAGCCTTCTGAGAGTTCAGAAAAGCTTCGATTAGCTCTGGACAATCTAAGTTTTCTTCAGGTTCCCATGTGTTGTCAGCACTGAAACAAACAGACATTTAAGTAAAACTAAGAAAAGAAGAAAAATATAAATATAGCCACATGGCTTATCTTAGGCAAAACATCTTTCCCCATTACGTAAGACAGGTTTCTTAAACTAGAACTTCTTAAACTGCTTATCTTACCATCTTTATTAACCTTTTATTCATCAAATGCAATACACGAAGAGATGAGCTCTGCTAGTGCTGGGTAACAATTTTTTTAAACTGGAGATACAAATTAAGCAGCCCCATTAACTCCTAAGATGTCGGTGGGAGTTAAAATAAACAACATTCACCCTACCAAAACCTACTTGTCCACTTAAATTGATTCCCTTCCTGGTTAAAAACAGATTAACCATACAAACAAACTATATGAAAAGAGCACTATTTAAGACTAAACACTCAAGGAGAACACAATACACACAACACCAACTTCAAACAGCATAAGAATACTAAGCTTCTATATACCAGAAATGCTCTCAGAGGTTGTCTCCAAGTACTGAGCTCAACTACAGCATATCTAGAGTCACTGCCCTTCCTCAGCTGACTACAGAGAACAAAGGTATAATGTCCAGAGCTGGTCACCACAAATGTTCCATTATGTGTGCATTTTGCTAATTAAAAATTTAAGAGGTCCATGAACTGTTCTCTATGCTAATTAAGCACTTCCTCAGCAGTCCACATGCACAAATACTATCACAACACTACTACACAAGCAGAAGGATGCCCACAGATTATTTTCAGTTATTGAAACATACTTTTACAAGTACTAAATTAAACATACTGCTGTTTATGCAATTATCACTACAAGGATTTCAGGTGCTAGAATGCAGAAAACTGCAATGCAATCTTTGAGAGGTATGCAATAATATAACTGCATACTTAAATAGTTACATTCAAACACTAGGTTATATAAACATTTAATGCATCACCTTCTTTAAATTGATAAAGTAGAGTCTGCCAGAAATTGGTGAGGGAAGGAGAAGGCACAACTATGAGCCTTCACTGACACATAACTTAAGGCCATCATAAGGTTTTCTTGAATACAGTGTCTTGGGAAAGAGATGGGAAGATCCCTCTTGGGTCATGTCTAAGGAAAGCAACCATGCCACAAAATCCCTTACAAAAATGTATCTAATTTGAAAGCAGTTCAGAAAAGCACATAGTAATTTAATCTGCCTCAAACTCACCTTTCCAGAGCTGTCTACAGTTTAAAATTCCTGCAAACTTTCTTACTCAGAACTAACATCTATTCCACTGTTCATAATAATATAATATGTATTATAAATTATTATTATATATAATATAGTAATATAATAACCTATATTATGACAACTGCGAGTCTAGCTTGCTTTGACACAAGCTAAATCATGGAACAGTGGCAACAGAACTATCACCAAGGTCTTACTAAACGTCCTTCACAAAATATTCCAGGACTAACACTAAGGCTATGCATCTTCCCCTACTTTATTTTCATACTTGACTGCCCCACTTGAATATACATTTTGGATTTCCTTCTCTTGCACTCTTTAGAATACATCTCCATCATACAACCCTCCCCWCCACATGGTTATTTACATAATTTTACACATTATAGTAGAAATATTTAGCATTCTATCAGAGAAAATAATGGATAATGGCTTACTCTGTAAATCCTTTCCACTTCAAGTAGTATTCCACCTTTCCATTCACAACACGTCTGTCCAGGACTTTCTCTACAACAAATTCTTCAGGCTCAGCCTCTTCAACTTTTTTACCTTTGCCATTCTGTTTCTTTCCCATTTTGTGCTACAAAAGAATTTCAGAATGACATTATTCAGTCTTTTTGCTTTATCTAGTTACTTCACTGGCCAAATCCAACTTTGCTCAGTAAGCAGTAAAGAATCATGTATTTATTCCCACTACAGCCAGAAGCTCAGACTCCTTTTAGGTTAGCACATGAGATCAGGTAACCTGAGCCAGACATGTTAAAAGTTCTTTTTGTCAGTTGCTTAATGAGACACCCAACACTTAATACCAGTTTTTAAAAAGGTGAAGTATTTTTGTCCATACAGTCAATGCCTCCAATCCCCTTATAAATTCAATGCTCAGAGTGCTACATGCTCAAAATTTACAAAGCTTCTAAAAGTTAATCTATGCCTGTGAAAAGGCAGAGCGCAAGGAACAGCATAAGGCAGAAGTAAAGAAAAGTGATAAGGGAACTGTAAGAATGCATAAAATAGAAAGGGATGCTACTCAAAAGAAGGTGGTTACTACTTTTTCCTTCCCAAAAAGGAGAATCTCATAGCAGCAAAGTTTATGGTGTATTACTATAATAGGCAAAATACTCAACAATAACTGATAACTGTTGTCAATAAGATGCATGCTAAGTAGCATTCCATTACTGCAGTCCCCTCTTGTTCTGAACCACGCACCAATGTAACTCACATTGAAACAGATGTCACAAAGGTGCAAAAATTCAAGACAGCTACACTTAAGGTACAGCACTTAACATGTAAATGAAGATTTGCTAACTTAAAAGAATACTTCAGAAGTGGTTTAAGTTTACATTTGATACTTTGAATAATATTCTTTAAGTTCTTAAAATAAATATTACATCCACATCATCCTCAAGGCATTCCCAGTTTAATAAGGCACAATTAAATGTAATAGAAGGACACATTTCAAAATTTCCCAAAAGGTTGAAACAAGTCTATTATGTTGTCATATCACATTTCTGGAGCACTAAAAGACCAGCAGCAGATTGGTTGCCATTTTGGACTGCTCCTTCTAGGGAAATTGTTAAAATGGCAGCCATAAACTAATGGGAGCAGTATTAAACTCTTAAAATGTACAGTCCTGTAGCACCCTAAATTGAAGCAGACAGAACTCCTTCCTTACTAATGCATTTCCTATAGAACAGAAAGAAATAAATAAAAATCACAGATCACCTCAATTTGCTTTATGGTGTTTTTCTAGTCCTACCTACAATYAATGTGCATTAGTTTGCAAATGCAGTGGAGCCATTTTAAAATTGTCAAGTTCATAGACTTTGCAGAATTTTTTCTTGCTGTAGTGAATTAAAAAAAAATAAAAATCTGTCAAACTCAACAGTCATCTCTTTCTAAAATAGAGATAAGAAGTTGATTCTCTCTTTCTAAAGCTCATTCTTTGTGCCCTTTCACTTTCTTAATTAACTTTTCCTCTCCTTCCCAAATATAGCTTTACAACAGTTAGCAACTCATAAGTGGAAGGTGCAAACAGAGTAAGACAAGGAAAAGTTTCACATTTCCCTTTCAAACAGCAAGTGTCTTTATACGATTACATCTTGTATGGCATTTGTTTTGATTTGGGAGTATGGAAGACCAATTATTTAAAGCAGAGAATGCATTTCCAATTAGATTTTAACTGCCTGCATATTCCAGGTGTATTCTGAGCACAGTATTCAAGTCTCAAGAGTGTCAACTTAATCACACTGGCTTTTTTTGCCTCCAAAGGAAAAAGAACATAATATTAAAGCAAAATAAAAACATAAAGATGTCCAACTACTCTATAAAGGCAACTTCTTTCAAAAAAAAGGAAGTGTGAAAGATGAGGAATGGGTAGAGATGAGGAAAACAAAAAAAAGAAGAAGAAAAAAAGAATGACAGACTCGGTATACCATAGTAATAACATTATAATTCTTGGTGATGAGGCAAGCAGGCCGCAAGTGCAAAGCTTCCTATGAATATTTTCCTTTGGACTAAAATTCCTGCTTTCTTTCAGAGTAAGATGAATTGTTTTCAGAAACTGTTTCCAGCTTCACTCATTTTTGTTATTTAARATAAGTGCTTTGGACTTCTAGATCAAAACAACAGGTTTTTTTGCTTTCTAAGGTTAAGTATCTTCCATAAAATAAAATGATTTTTTGAGGGCAGTAAGAAATAACAAATTCAAAAATATGTTGTTTTTAAAAATATATTAAAGACTTAATTAGGTCTCTTGTGCATCAGCACTGCTTTTCTAAGTCTTCTTAAGCCTCTCTAAATTGTTAAAATAACATTTGATTCCACAGCCTGCAGAAGTACTGAGTATTTGTTAAAAACTTGTACGTTATGAAATCATACAAGGTTGATGCAAATCTCATCCATTTGGATGTTATACCTGATAAGTTAAAGGGTATAAAGTTCACTARACCACTAAAACATCCTTCTTTAGAGTTCCATGTTTTAAGGCATAGCTTGGACATTTGAACATTCCAAGTTCATCTGTGGCTCATTTCTCTTTCTATATTCAGAAGTAACATGAAACAGAGAGATGTTCTTCAGTAGATAATCACTTTTTTTTTTTTTTTTGAAGAGTAAGATTATTACACTGATGTAACATTGTGGTAAAGGGTTTTAACACACAAGAAGCAGGAAAATCAGAATCACAGTTCCAGAGCTACACTACCCCTTAATACATTTAGGTTTTGCATGCAAATACATAACGAAGCAGAATTAGTTATGGTTCCCATGGGAACCATAACTGGTTTTCCTGACCTGTGCAGCAAAATTCTCAACAACATGAAAAGATTAAAAATACTGCATTCACAGGTTCTTTCCTTTCCCTGCAGCCCCCCTTTACAGCCTGGGTAACACCTTCTATCCTCAAATTAGGGAGAAGTGGGCAACCAGTTACTAAAAGAAAGTTCAGATATTCATCTTGGTAAAAGCTGTAAAATATTCTGTTATGGTAAAATGTAAARTAAGTACTCCATAGCACTTATAAGCCAGGAGTTAATACAAATGTTTAATATATCTTAATCTGGGYCAATTACCAATAATTTTAGTATACTTAAGAACAGGTCTTTTGTTCTCTGAATTCTTCTGCTCRACAAATTTTAAACTAAGTATGTATTTTTGCTTACTTCCCTGCCTTGACCTCAGAGGCATCTCACACCATACTTCTCCAGATCTATATCTACAAATAGGTGTATTATTGTTAGTTAAATGGTAATTAAAACAACTTCTCCAGCAACCAACTGCCCTTAAAAGTCCTTAATTTAACRTCAAGCAAAGCTTTACAGGGACTTGAAATCCAGGAACGCATCATTAAAATGGTCCAGAAGGGGTTGACGTCTGATAATCTCTGCTCCTATGAAATTCAAAGAAACTGTTACTTGTTAAAAAATCATTTCAAAAGGCATCTTAACTATGCCACATCATTTCCCAATAATGTTATTTTTCATCAGTAAGAATATTGCCTTTTCTCAGACAGTCTTCCCTGAAYAGACTGCGTAAAATTAAATGAATACATGAATCTGACTTTACCTCTTTCACACATATGATGACCTACACAGTGTGCTGAAGGAGGCTAAAAAAAATCCTTAGTGTTTTATACACATAAAATGCACATTAAACGGTGCAGAGTCCTTGAATTTTTTTCCCCAAAAGTCTCAGTAGAAATGACAGATTTATTAAAGCCAAAGATAATGTCCTTTCTAGTAGCCTTACTTTCTGGATCTGAAATTTTGGTCAGAATAATGCTGGGGAGGGGAGATGTGGATGTATCTTTTAAATGGAGATGCCAAGTTATAAGTTTGAAGAAAAATGTTGATTAAATCCTTATATACTTTAGGTGTGCATGAACTTACCAATGTAGTTTTATTGGAGGCCATTTTTATTGCAGACTTGCAGAGCTTTTACTAGAAAAATGCATGACAATTAAAAGGAAGTTTACATTACTCAAATAAAGGCATCCCAATACAAGCATGGTCCTTGTTCCAACCCCCATGTAGTCACTGCACATAACATTTCCAATATGGATTAAATCCAGAACAAAAAGTAGGTTACTACTTTGTCCAGCGTAACCCAGTAACGCACCATTATGCTAGCCAGGATACATGATACTGACAAAGTGGTATACAGGGTTGAAAAAATGGTTTTCCCAAGGCCTTCTAAGGCTCAGAGATGTTTGTAGGGAAAAGGGGGAGGACCATTAGGGATGCATATTTCCTTAAACCCAGTAGAGTAAGAGTTGAGATTCTAGCAGTTAATCAAGATATACCTAGCTGTATTAACTGCGAATCTGATGGGGAGCAGCTACATATCTGTAGTATAGTAAGGAATCACCCATTAGTCTTACATAGTCTTACATAGCAGTAAACGTTTATAGACAGCAAAATATTATCTTAATGCAACTATAACGTTGCCTTCTGATTCTCATATTTGCAAGAGTTAAGGTTCCTACAGCAATACTAACTCAACTGAGCTGTACATACTACATATTTAACCTAAGCAAATGATGCTGAACRCAATCCATCCCCTTTTCCATGTTGTTTCTCACACTGGCCACCTCTGTAGGCATGTATTATGCCTGCCTGGCTGCAAACTGTAGAACTGTTACAATTCCACGTTTGCCTGGGCAAGGCAAGAGAAGTCCTTCTCCAAGGCCAGAAAGCCTCCTCGGCTCAACGATCCCGCCCAATTCGCCTATAACGCGCCGGGGCGGGGGAGGGGGGCAGCCCCACGGGCGGCGGGGCAGGTGAGGTGGGAGGGCCGGCAGTAGGGCCCCGGCGCGGAGGGCTCGCCTCGTCGGCGTTTGAAAGGGAAGAGGAAGGGGGGAAAGAAAGCGCCCCCCAGCCCGCCCCCCGCAAACAAAACGCAGCGGCCC
>NW_028186379.1:5641471-5672671 GCF_003343005.1 Rhea americana
GCGGGGGCCCTGAGGCGGGCGCCGTGGTGCAGGGCGCTCCGCGGGGCGCCCCCTGCCCCGGCGGGCGGCGGTTATCGGAGCGAGAGAAAGAGGGGGGGAGAGAAGGATACAGACTTCAATGGTGCTCGGCCGCTCGCGTCGCCCGTCTCCTCCTCGCTCTCGCCCTGCGCGCACTGAGCGGCGGCGGCAACAGCGACATCTGAGGGGGGCTGAGGCGGGGGAGGGGAGGGGAGGAGGGGAGGGAGGAGGGGAGGGAGCGGCTGGGCGGCGGCGCGGCGCGGCGCAGGGCGGGAGGCGGCGGCTGGGCGAGCTCTGCGCGCTGGCGACTGACGGGGCAGAGCGCACGACGCCGCCTACGCGCGAGCTGCAACCTCCTCCCGTCGTCGCCGCCAGTACAGGAGGGGGGCCAAGACGTCTCTCCAACGGGGGGCGAGTGCAGGACCGCGTCAAGCGTCCAAAAGAAGGAAGATGCCTCGCGGCGACAGAGAAAGCGACTGGGTGAGTCGGGGGTGGCGGGAGGGGGAACAGGCCCGGCGGGCCGGTAGCCGCCGCCGCCGCCATGATGATCATCGCCATGAGGGCGCGCTGGGTCGGGGCGGCCGCCGCCCGCCACAGGGCCGGCGAGGCCGCCAGTCGGCGCGGGGGGGCGGCTGGGGCGATCCCCAGGTGCGGGGAAGGCGGGCAGGGAGCGTTGAAACGGCGCTGAAGTTCGTTTTTGCCCGTTGCTGAGGCGGGCCCGGGCCGCTTGGAGCGCGGCCATTTCCCGCGTTGCGGCAAGGCGGCCTAGTCCTTAGCGAGCGCCAGGGAGGGGGGAGGGGAGGGAGGAAAGCGGAGTTGGAAAGCGGTTAGGGGTCTTGAAAGTCATTTTTTTTTATCGGGGAAACGAGTCTAAGCCAGCTTAGGGTGCTTCCCTCCGGGAGAAGAGCCGCGGGTGAATGCCTGCTCGCCCTCCCGGGGAGGAGGGGGAGGGGGGGAAGAGAAGAGGGGGCGGGAAGAAAGGAGCAGCCCTAGCGCCATTTCCCTGGTGCGCGGGGCGGCAGCACTCACCCTTTGTGGCGGGGTGTGCGGGGCCGGCGAAGAGAGGGGAAAAAAAAGAGGAAGGGAGGAAAGAAGGAAGGAGGAAAAAAAAAAGTCTAAAGGGGGTGGCTTGCCCGATGGCTTTCTGTCCGTGGCGCGGGTTAGAGCGGAGCAGGCTGCGGCGAAGTCCGCCTCCCTTCGCTGGCTCTCGGGCCGCGGCGGTGTCTTGGTGCTGGCGCCAAAATCTGGGCAGTTAGCACTTCCTCCCACCCGGGGGAAGGGGCCACCCCGCCTGCAACAGGGGCAGGCGGCGGGGCCGCGCGCAGGCACCGCGCTCCGCTCCCGCCCGTGCCCTGCCGCTACCACAGGTGGCCGGGGGAGAGGGGCGAGCGCGAAGTGGGAGAACAAGGCCCCCGCCTAATTATAACCCCCTTGCTTTGAAGTTGGGTCTTCGGGGCGGTTCGGCAATTTCCGGAAAAAAAAAATGCGGTGCCAATTCTGATCGGGGCCATTTCGGCTCCGCTCGGGCACGTATTAGAAGTCTCTTCCGTTGGCGGAAATTGCCGAACGCAGTGGGGTGCCGGTGGCTGCTGCGTCGTTTTCTCCGGAAATTGCCGAGTGGAATCGGATCGCCATTCTAGTCTGTATCGGCAAATTCCGGAAATAGCCGAAGGGAGACGAATGGGCTTGCATTCCTATTTCGGCTTTTTCCGGCGACTGTCGAAGTGGATAAGCCTGACGACGACGGCTCCTTCGGCTCATTCCGGAGACAGCCATTACTAACGGAGTTGATGACTTTTTATTACGTGATTAAAACACATAGGGGCATTATACAGAACTGCTGCCCCTTTGGAGATATTTAAGCTCCAGATCCAAGCTTTTTGACTAAAACCTCGGAAGCGAGTCTGGGCTGGAGAAGGAGGGCGCTAACACTACGCGGAGCTGAATTTCAAATTACGTAACACTTAAGGCAGCCATTACTGAGCAGTTGTGCGGTATTCTCAAGCAGGGATACGTAAACCATGAAGAATATGGTACGTGAAAAGGGAAAATACATATTCTGCTTTTAGGAGGGTGGTGCGTTTGGTTATGCAGACGAAGCGCTTTTTCAGGATCTGGGGGTTAGGAGCGGAGCCGTCTTTAGGCAGCGCAGGTCTGGGTGCAAGTACCGACCGCCGTTGGAGGCGGCACGGGCAGCGGCTAGGTGCCTTTCCGCAGAGGAAGCGTTAGCAGAGAGGAAGGTTCTGGAAGCGGCGGTTGGGGCTGGTGCGCAGCCGAGAGAGGAGGCGGAAGCTGCGGTAGCCGTACACGCGGGTACGAATTCTTAGGTTTCCTGACATACCCTTTAGCGAGCTGCCGTTAAGGTGGCGCTCCGGGGAAGGGGGGGGCACACACACACAAGATTATCGAGGTCAGTTAATGCGTGATCCGCGATTCTTTGCCCTGCGAGACGCTGACCTGCCGGGGTGGCGCTGCTGATAATGGCGGTAACGAGGGGGAGGGGTAAAATGGCGGTGCTGAGGCTCGGTCGTGCGTGAGGCTCTCGGGATCGGACTAGGACGGGAAAGGGGGTAGGAGGGAGGGCGGGCGTTAGGGGCTGAGGGGCAGGCTGCTGTGCTTGTCTGATCTTTATGGAAACAGAAAGCATCGCTTGCAAGCTGTTCTGGTGACGTGTGCGTAGGTGGACGCTGGAAGCAGTTTGCAGCGGCTGATTTCTGTTTATCGGACAGCCCTCGTGTTAAATAACTTCTTTTTCGTCTGGGGTCGGTTCTCCGCGAAGTTCTTCACTTCCTGCCGCATCGCTTTCCCTGGAGGCGGCAGTTGCTGCTGGGCGCCATTTTCCTCATCTAGCTGCGGGGGCCGCTGTTTTCCTGGTATCCGCCACATGGCGGAGCCGGCATGGCAACCGCTTCCTGATACTATCAGGCTGCGGAGGAAGGGGAAGAACGTGGACTGATGGATCGAAAGCCATGTACTATGTGCTAGGGGCTAATGGGGCGCGACTGCATAGCGAGTGGTTGGCAGTGTAGGAAGGAAGAAGTGTCCTTCTAATTTGGGGCCGGTAAACCTTCTGAAGTGTAATCACTCGGCAGTTTCCATGTTAGCAGGCAGTGCCAGCTCACGGATGCTGCTCACCTGTTTTGATTAATTATTTTTGTTACTCGGATTCTTAACTCTGCAGCAGTCAGTCTGGAGTATTTATGCACATATTATGACATGAAACACGTTTCCTTGGTCTGATAAATTTTCCAGTGTAGGCTTTGTGTTTTCCAGTCCTTTGTGAAGTGTTGTTTTTAGCCTGTGAAGGAAGGCTTAAAATAAGCCTTAAGGAAGATTTATAGATTTCGTAAAGATTTTTCTCTTACAGTTTGTTACTGCAGTAGAATGTACTCTGGAAACCTTGAAAGATTTTTTTTTTCTTTCTGTCTTCCATATGGGTTTTCTACCAAATGGAATCTTTCATGCCAGTCCTTCTCAGAATCTTGAAGGATAGTAGCTTATATGTCTTACAGCTTAAATGTAAAGTCTGTTAAAGATCTTCAGAGCTCTCTGGATCTTGGTGGTACGTTAATTTTGGGCAGAAATTTGAGCCTCTTAAAATTGGACTAACTTTTAATGTAGGTAGGTTACATTCAAAAGCTCTGCCTATGTTAGTGGAATAACATGTTTACGATGTTTTCGCACAATCGTTTTTAATTCGAGAAGAGATTGCTTTTTTTATTATTATTGTCATGTCCTAGCATGTATGTGATGCCTAGATGTTGCTTTGGGTAGAGCATATACTGTAAGACACAGGAAATGAAAGATAGGAGAATTCTTAAGAACTTGAGTATTTTATTTTTATRTTTTTTAAATAATGTATAATACATGTTTGTCCTTTAATACAAACCTAGTTGTTGCAGCATTTTTTGCTACAGCTTGAGTTTAATTTACATTTCTATTACTATTTCCCTTGGTAAACATAAAACTTACGTGAAAGATCAACATGCCTACTAAATTTTCTGTGATTCTTGTATTTCTAACTTAGTTGCATTTAGTTGCATTATTAGACATGTGGTGATTATACAGGGAAAAGTGTGTTCTGTGAAACTGTAGCAAGTAGTCTCTAATTTTCTAGCAGCAGAGCTGAAGTAACATGAAGAGAGATTTTTTTTTTTTGCCAGTATCATTACTTAAAATGATTTTGCTTGGCTACCTTACTTTTGTTTTACGTGATAGTATGACTTGCCACATGTGACTTCGTAATCCAGGTCAGGTATGCATTACCCCTTATTTAAGAGATCATATGAAATAAAACATAATATGGTTTTACCCCCTTTAAACTATTTTGCGTGAAATTTTGTCCATTTGCACAATGAGAAGGTAGCTTTCTTTGTACTTATTAGAAAAAAGACTTTTTCAAATTTCATTATTTTTTATCAGTTTTCTAATTTCTTGTGTTTATCTGATTGTGCAGTGCATAATCAATTTTATTGTGTTTGTTAGTTAGAGATAATGGTGACATATTTGGGATGTAAGGGAAAAAAATACACGTGTTTCTGATTTTAAAATGACATTATAATGCTGAAGCAATCCCTGTATTTGAGCTCTGTTTGTCAGCAGACCTAACAGGACAGTTGTCTCTTGAGCAAGATTCTGAAGTCTTTTGAACTTTGTGAAGCGAGACTGCTATTTCTGTGCATTTTTTAACCATTACTCTCTGACATAGAAAACAGTGAAGTGCCTAATCTAGTGAGGCTATCCCATGTAGAAAATGACCTTTTTGATGCCTTACTATATTTTCAGTTAGGTTTGGGGTTTTTTGTTTTGTTTTGTTTTTTCCAATTGATGGAGGTTGGAAGGTTGTTTATTTCGGCTTTGGTATATACTGTATGTAAAACAGTAGATGTAAAATCTACTTTATTCCAGTTCCAAAGATGCACAGTCCCGGATTTAGATTAATTTTGTGAATGCTCTAGCTTCACACGGTTTAATGAATTAATGAGGGGAAAATGAATCAATGATGGGTTTTAAAACGTCTAAGGCTATCTCTTTGTTTTTTAATGCCTTGGGTAAATAGCATGATTGTATTCATGTACAGCAACTTGAGCCAGAATGGTTTTTAAAAATATATGCTATCTAGAATAGAATTGGACAGTATGAATGAGCTTGTGTTATCTGTAATGAGATCGTTTTGTTAGTTTGCAGCATTGTTTTTCCTCACACAGCCTTAAAAAGTTTCTGATAAAGACTTCTAGGAGGACTCCTCTCTTGGGAGTATTTAAGTGTAGTTGCCCCTTCTTAATATTTGGAGGGAGAAATGAGAAAAGCACATTGTTAAAATCTGTATCATAGAATGGCAAAAGTTACTTAATTCCTTGAATAGAAGTCAGACATTGTAGAAGAGCCAGTCTCATTTTGAAAAATATTTCTCTCTTAAAATTTTTGATTCCTAAGAAAATTTTAATTAGTGTCTAATTGTGCAGTGGGGGAAATACTGTAAATTGTATTAATGTAAACTTTTTTTCTGTGACAGAGGGAAAAGGAGCAGTTCCGCAAACTGTTCATTGGTGGCTTAAGCTTTGAAACAACAGAAGAAAGCTTGAGAAACTACTATGAACAATGGGGAAAGCTTACAGATTGCGTGGTAAGTTGGGCACTCTGATCCATAATGATGGTATAAAATGTTTAGAGATGATGAAAATAGGCTTTTGTTTTCTGAACAGTTTTATGAAAGCATGGAATGTTAAGTTTTCTTCAGTTTACAGTTGGCTGTGTGGTTTTTTTGTTTGTTTGTTTTTTGTTTGTTTCTTTACATTACCTTGTTCATCAAGGCTACAGGCAGATTTTTCCTTCCAATCTCTGCTGATAGAGTTAGAAATTACTCACAGTGTTTCCTATAAAATGCTCTAGATTATTTAACTGACTGTTTCAGTAGGTTAAAATCAACTTTGATGTCACTGCCTTAAAGTGCATGAGGGAGTGCTATTCCATCTGCTGTATGCAGTTGGTAATCTTTAGTCAAAAGGTGGTAAGCAGCCTCACTGAAGCTGGACAAGGATGTTTTTCTACGACCTGTGATGCCTTGCATCTCTGTTACATCTTCTGCGAAAATTCTTCAGTGAATTCGTTTTGGGAGCGGTTAAAAAATGGATTTCATAACCCTTAAATAAAGGCAGTGATCATATAACCCTTTAAATGAAGGGTTAAATAAAGGCAGTGATCTTTAGAGAGGTTGAAAGAAATTTTGTATTTGATTTTCAGAAAACAAACATAAATTTACATTACTTCCATAGACTATTTGTTACTAGCATTTCTGAGTTACTGGTACTGTCATGGAGGACAGAGGTGGTTTGAATTTCTGTGGTGCCAAGCAATGCTTCTTCATATATGGTAATATTCATATATAAAAATACTTTGAAATCAAGCAAAACGCAAAAAGTTTTACATATTTTCTTCAAGTATTGTTAGTATTAAGCCTAAAGCTTTACATGTAGAAGTAGTTTAAACACATTTATTGTTTCTAGGTAATGAGGGATCCTGCAAGCAAAAGATCAAGGGGGTTTGGTTTTGTAACATTCTCCTCCATGGCTGAAGTTGATGCAGCTATGGCTGCAAGGCCTCACACAATTGATGGAAGGGTGGTTGAGCCTAAACGAGCTGTGGCTAGAGAGGTAGGTACAGCATTGAAACAGTTGTGAAGAAACTTTTATGCTTTGAGAAAAGAATGTCAGTTTTGGTCAGGTGTTTTTACTTTGTTCTTTTTTGAAATTTTCTGGGTTTAAATTCTCATGTTAAGGCTGTAGTTTGGACACTCTTTCCCACACTTTTAGCCTGTTAATCAACAACTGTGTAAACCTCTATTTGTTTATTACAATGRATTTTTAGTTACTCTGGTTGTGAATCTCTGTGAGGGATGCAGCTGGAGTGTGGAAGTAGAATCATTACTGTTAATAGACCTCAAATTAATAAGCTGCTGCTAGTTCTTCTGATGCTATTTAAGGTCTTTTGGGGTAGTTCTAAAATGTATATGACTACAGAGACTAAAAATAGAGGATGTAGTATGGAACCTCTTTTTTTCCCGTGATGTACAGAGTCAGCATAGGACTTTTCAGGTATTGGTTCCAGGCAAATTTGATTTTAAACTCCAGAATACAATTATATGGATGCACAGGAAAGAGTGAACTTTGCAGCTAGGTTACTGTGGGGCAGATATTCCAGGAGCAAGTTTTTCCAGTTCAACTGGAATGCAATGAGCGCTCTCATAGTATAGGGAAAGTGGCAGTAGTAACCCTTCTGTATAAACCTTATTTTCCAGAACATCTTAACTTCCTTCACGTTCTCTAAAGAATGGAAAATTGATTTGTATTTGGAAAAAAAAGCAGCATATGCACATGCTGTTTGTACTTACAGAGCTATTACAAAACTTTAGGGATAAGCGATTCTTGCCTAGTGCAGCAGTTTGGATAGCATACTCAAAACAAGCTTAAAAAACCCAGGAATGTGAGTAGTTAAGTATTCATATTTTGAATAGAGATTAAAGTATGTGGCTGTGGATTCACTATAGTTGGAGTTTTCCTGATGATTTAAGCGGAATGTGAGCTTCGCTGCTGTTGGGGAAATGAACAGAGGAAGGTGACACCTTCATGGATTGAGTATTATGAATTAATACAAAAAGTCATGCTTACTTCAAGGTACTAAATAGTTGAGTTTTTTTCAAGCAGTTGATGCTACATTTTTGTCTAAATCTGTTGAATGAGCTTTTGTTCCTTTTAAGCATTTCATAACATTTTAAGTATTTTTTTTCCCAGTGTATTTAAAACTTTACATGAGGGGGAGGAGGAACAGCATTCCTGCTTCCTGTTCTGACTTCTCCCTTCCCTGAAGAGAAGTTTCAGGGACATCCATCATAAGCCAGTTACCTCAGTGTCTCAAAATCTTTGATTATCAGTATTATATTTATGAAATCGTAGGAAAATACTGATTTATGAAGTTGTTTATCTTTGTGGTTATTTGAGAATTTTTTTTTGACAGGAATCTGGAAAACCTGGTGCTCATGTTACTGTGAAAAAACTATTTGTTGGTGGTATTAAAGAGGATACTGAAGAGCACCACCTTCGTGACTACTTTGAGGAATATGGGAAAATTGACACTATCGAAATTATTACTGACAGACAGTCTGGTAAAAAGAGAGGGTTTGGCTTTGTTACATTTGATGACCATGATCCTGTGGATAAAATCGTATGTAAGTAAGCCTCATTCTACTCTTCTATGCTACAATATTCATGTTCATAATCATGGTAATCGTGTAAAGCTAAATTCAAACTAACGTAATAGGAGTACTCTCGTGCATGAGTATTTGCAACATCGGTCTTAGCAAATTGTGTGGGAATATGCAATGGTGCTGTTTTTAAATGAGTACTAGCTTTGCTCCAGTGCTCTTCTTTTTTCATTATTATTATTAAGYAGTATTAAATGTGTGGGGATTAATTACTGTATTGTATTTTGAAGCTTGCTATTCTTGTTTGTTGCCAGATAAGTACTTAAATGTTCATACTTTCACTCTCTATGGTTACAGTGCAGAAGTATCACACTATCAATGGCCATAATGCAGAAGTAAGGAAAGCTCTCTCTAGACAGGAAATGCAAGAAGTTCAGAATTCTAGGAGTGGGAGAGGAGGTATGTACAAAATTGGTTAATGCCTTGTGGTTTCTTAGTGTTCACTTTACATCAACTCGCTGCTTAAAATTTTAAACTGTTGTAGGGAACTTTGGTTTTGGTGATGCGCGTGGAGGTGGTGGCAACTTTGGTCCTGGACCTGGCAGCAATTTCAGAGGGGGAGCCGGTAAGACAGGCATGTTTGTAGCTTTTTTTTTTTTCCTTACTTGTACTAGTCTTTTGATTTTGTGTAACTTTACAAGCTACTGCTCTTTAAATTAAATACAGCTGTGGCAGTTGGAGGATTTTTAAGAAAAAGTAATTAGCAAGCCTCTTGCGTAGTATACAAATTCATGACCAGGGTATTTAGTAAACTGATTTTCTTCTTAAGGTTTTTATTAAAAGCCAGTAAAGTAATTAAACTTAATAAAGTAATTGAACTTTACTAAGTAATTCAGCGATTTCTCTTTGTACTTAAGTGTAATATTCACGTGACCCTCAAAATGGGGAGGGATTGTTGACTGCTTACATCACATGTAAGCTAACAACCAAAATTAGGAATGTCAGTTCAGACTTCCTGTGTCAAAAATAAAAACTCAGTACTTCATGAATATAAGGAAGTAAAAGATGTAGAGTAATGGTTATGTGGGTTRTTTCAGCTATGTTTTTTTTCTAAATTAGAGTGGGTGTGTACTTAAATCAGTAATCTCTTGATTCAGTTAAGGTGGTAGGAATTGGAGAAAAATCCTTTAGTTAGTTTGCTGCTGGTGAATTGAAAACTTTTTTTTTCCCTCTTCTAACAGATGGATATGGAAGCGGCCGTGGATTTGGTGATGGGTATAATGGATATGGTGGAGGACCTGGAGGTTAGTTTATTTTTGTGGGATTCTTTTTTCTTCTTTTTTTTTTCACTTACTTACCACTTTCATATGATGTATTTAACTGATAAAGCCTTTTTGTTGGATATAGGAAAAATATGCAGATGTTGACTCATAACTTCATATGAAAACAATATATAGTTGTATCTTGGATGGCATGCCATTTTCTATAGAACAGGATTTCTTAAATTTTGGGAAAAAATAAATTTTAATTATGTCTCTTCGCTGATGTATTTAGGCGGTCTGACTAGTGGGTTTTGGTAACAGTCCATTTAGTATGGAGATTGGGTATGTGCCTTTAAAAACACTGTAGAAATTTATGAAAGTTCTGCTCTTTGTATACTTCTAAACAGAAGTTTTCCTCTGATTCTGTAGAATTTGATTGGTTTCCCTCTTGAAAAGTTTATTTTAAAGAATTACTTTTATAACAGGTGGCAACTTCGGAGGTAGTCCTGGTTACGGAGGAGGAAGAGGAGGATATGGCGGAGGAGGACCTGGATATGGCAACCAGGGTGGGGGCTATGGAGGTGGTTATGACAACTACGGAGGAGGTAACCTACTGGCTTAAAGTGTTCAAGTATTTCAGTTGTTAATCAGTGCAAGTCATTTGAAAATGTGTTCTTGCAGAGGGGGAGTGGGGGTTACCTGAGCAGTGCTCTTATTTTTCCATACAGTATGGAAAAGCAGCTCATTTCTTACGCTGCTGGAATACTTGCACGTTTTGTCTTTACTTAAATTTCCAATATTGAGATAACTCTTTGAGTGCTGCATGTGTTTGAGCTCATCCAGGCATTTCTCCTCTRTGTATTGATAACGCAGGCAATTACGGAAGTGGAAACTACAACGATTTTGGAAACTACAACCAACAACCCTCAAATTATGGTCCAATGAAGAGTGGAAATTTTGGTGGCAGCAGGAACATGGGGGGACCATATGGTGGAGGTATTGTATATGTCTGAACTGTCTTGGAACCAAGCAGAGCGGGTGAACCTGTCCTTCGGGGAGGTGGGAGGGAAAGCTGGTAGGTAGAAATTGATGAGACAACCTCTCCTACAGCAGATAAGACTCATAATGCCTGTGCTCTTTTTGTATTATGGCAGCTGGCTACAAATTTTCATTGTCCTTTAGAATGGTAAAGCTTATCTTGGGGTACTTACACATCTCTTTTTTTTTTTTTCTTTTTTTTTCCTCTTTAAGTGAGATAAATGACAAAATACTAACCGTTTCCCAAAGCATTATGAAATATCTTGCAGATCTTGATCTGTAAAAATTTTAGCAAAGTTTTGTGTTCTCTGCTGTTGGTTTACATTGTAGAGATTGGGATGGAAGAGGGAAATCTGGTTAATGTCCACTGAAGTTAGTGTTTTTTTTCTTCTTTCCCTCTTGTTTAGTTTCATTCTTTTGTGTTGCTTTCTCCTTTTAGTTGTGCTAATGTTACTTAATATCATGTGTAAAGCTTGTGAATGGGAAATTGAAACCAGAAATCATTTTTTGCAAGGTTTAGCTTCAAATAAACTTGCTCCTTCACAGTCAGGCTCAAGGCAGTACAGGAGTTCTTAGCTTGATACATCAAATGATTTGTGGCACTGTTTAAACTTCCGAGATTTCAGCATGTAGTTTATTGTGTCAATTCTTGGAGGTTGTAATGAAGAAGACATCAAAATGTTAAGATCAAAGTAGCATATATTTTCTCTGGAAGTAATTGGATGTTGTTTTTCATATACCAGTCAAAAGCATTCTCAAATAATAATAAAAAAAAAAGTTTCAGTTTGTTACTGTTCTGTAATTGCAGGAAACTATGGTCCGGGGGGCAGTGGAGGAAGTGGTGGATATGGAGGGAGGAGCCGTTATTGAGCTTCTGCAAGCCTGCCATGGGTAAGTATGTTTATAAGTCCTAAAATTGCAGTGATTCTTGAGAGTAGCTGCAGGAGTTAAAAGCTTTTTAGGATCATATTATCTTTCCTTTAAAAAATGGTTAGATGAATAATTTCATAACCTATTTTTTTACTCTTTACTTCTGTTGAAACAGGCTTCACTGTATAAATAGGAGAGGATGAGAGCCCAGAGGTAACAGAACAGCTTCAGGTTATCGAAATAACAATGTTAAGGAAACACTTATCTCAGTCATGCATAAATATGCAGTGATATGGCAGAAGACACCAGAGCAGATGCAGAGAGCCATTTTGTGAATGGATTTGGATTATTTAATAACATTACCTTACTGTGGAGGAAGGATTGTAAAAATGCCTTTGAGACAGTTTCTTAGCTTTTTAATTGTTGTTTCTTTCTAGTGGTCTTTGTAAGTGTAGAAGCATTCCTTTGATAATGTTAAATTTGTAAGTTTCAGGTGACATGTGAAACCTTTTTTAAGATTTTTCTCAAAGTTTTGAAAAGCTATTAGCCAGGATCATGGTGTAATAAGACATAACGTTTTCCTTTTAAAAATTTAAGTGCGTGTGTAGAGTTAAGAAGCTGTTGTACATTTATGATTTAATAAAATAATTCTAAAGGAAATATTGTGTAATTATAGATTTTTTTTTTAATACTGTAAAATAAGGCAAGGAGTGGGTAGTATAAGGTCCCACAAATAATATAAAGTTATTGTTGTATATGTAAAATTAAATGCTGGTCAGAAAAAAGTATGTTGTCTGTAAATGATCAGGTTTAAAATATCTAGATAACTTAAGGGATATCTCTGCAAGGAGAAACACCTTTTTAGATCTTTTAGATGCTGCTTCTTCAATGGCAAGGAAAGGAAATATCCCCAGCGAGGTACTCTTCCAGGGACACAGGTCTAGTACAAGAGAACTCTTGAAAACGTCACTAAGTTCAGCCAGTCTTAAAAAGCTGCGCTGTATTTCTGCAAAGCTTTAACTACGGTAGTTTTATAAGGATGCCAACGAAGGCTGAGGGGTGTAGAGCAAAGTAGTTCTAAGCTTCAGTTAAACTTCTTTAGGTAAGATCTTATTTACTTTTCCTTTCTTAATGTTCCAAAAACAAGAAACTAATACTATACTATATGACAGTATTATTTCAGTATAGTGATTATTGTATGTAGTTTAACATAGCAATGAATTGAGTTAACAATTACAAACTGAACAGAACTTTGTGAATCCTGTTTTCTTGTATTACTAAATTTTTTACAAACAAATTCTTATTAATTTCAGCTACTTAACATATTTTTTTCCTACTGGAATCTAGCTATGATATGAACCCTGGACAAGCATAGACTGCTGCCACTGTACACTGCTACAGTTGAACAAATGAGACCTGCAAGTGTCCATTAGTAAAGCTTTGCAAGGGTTCCATCCCTGGTGTTGGTAGTTAAAATGGTAGGTCACAAGTTAATTAAATCATACAACTTTATTTTTGCATCCTGCAACATTTTATTTTTTCTTGGGAGTCTATGCATTATGGTGGTTGCAAGGTAATGCAATGAAGGTAGTTCTGTGCTGTTGAAAATGAACGATGTTGTTGTGTCTTGTCTACAGTAATCTCTATTTTATATAACACATTTCATCCTGAAGGTTCCCAAGTAACTTTAGACCTTTTTCATATAAGGAAAAAATTGCACCACTGAATACATCTGCCTCTGTGAAGGAATGTGTCGGCTATTCTTTAACAACTGCATAAGCAGTTCTTTAGGAGGGAAAGTGAAAACTTCAAATGAAACTGCAGGTGGTATTTTTCTAAGTGTATAATGTGATCACCTAAATTGGAATTTGGCTAGAATGATGAGGTTTCCACCATTTTTTATAGTTCTTGCAGCTAATAAACCTTAGTGCCAAATTTAGTCAGCCTTACTCTCATTGCATTGAATATGTAATCCTCAAATTAATGAAAATTCACCAAATAATGAGTTACTCAGAGTAAGGATGGCATCATACACTAGATTTGTTTTTTTTTTTAATTAAAAATAACAAAACTCACCAAAAAACACCCCAATTTCAAAGTTTGCCTTTGAAAGGCTACACACTAAAGAACATGGACTCAACTAATGAAAGTCCTGTTCTGTTTGTCTTAGACACATCAGTGAACTGCTTATACTATTTTTTTTTTAAATGGCTGAAGTTCCCCTATTGGTAATTTGGTTTAGACATATGTGATAAACATCTTCAGATACACTTTTTTTTTCTTTGGCAGGAAGGTGCCATGCTGCAGGTAACTAATGAAGAAGTGGTCAACCACAGAAACGCTTCAAGAAATAAGAAATTCTGTTTCATCAGAAAATAGTTGTTTTTGCTGGCTTCATTAAAAATCTAGAGGTTAAATGAATACTGATAAAACATTTCAATTAGTACAGCTCCCTGTAATGCTGGGTTTTTTTTTTTTTTAATGATAGTAATAATTGTCTTGTAAACCTTTCAAATAAAATTCAGATTGGGTAGGTGAAACAAATCACTAATGTTAAAATAGCGGACACTCTGTGAGTAGAAGGTATAACTACATATTTTTATAACTTTCATAGCTTTAAAATAAAGTATTTTTATACCAAAGTAGTTCTAGTGTAATGCTTAATAAACTTAGTCTGTGTCTAACATTAAAGTAATGTTCATGTGCAGCTTTTAGACACTTTCATGATACGAAACATTCCATTTTTGAGGTGGATTTAAAATCCAATTAACTTGATCAGTGTATTCACGGAGCTTGTATCTCTGATAAACTCTCTTTCAGGAGAAACAGTGTTACAAAATTAGAATGTTGATTTTGCTGTTGGACACAACTGCTTTAAAATAGCTTTTGGCTGTGTTTTATATCATCATTTTAAAAACAATACCTCCTTTCCTGTTAATGAAACTAACCACTCCAGACAGTTCATCAAAATGTGTTAGGACAATAGCCTTATCCTTTGCACCAATGAAGAGCTTTTTAGAACTAAGAGGGAAAGATGGAATGCAGTGTGAAGTTCCTGCTATATCAGAACTATTAGTAATATGAGCATCTTCTGAAAAAACACATGTAAGCTTGGGAAAGCTTCAGCTGTATTTGGGAGAAGGGAATATTCAATCTTTGTGCTATTTTAACCTGTTAGCTACATACATGTTAATTCTAAGCTTTGAATTTCTGTGCTTAGCTTTGATAGAATAACGGCTTCAACCATCTTCATCTAATTCAGAAACATGTAAGGATATTACGTATGGAGGTTTTTTGTACATTTCTAAGTTTAATTGCATAGGTAACAACTGGGCTGCAATGGAAGCAGAAAAAGAAGACATACAAAACGCACTTTCCTTCATTCTTTCCAACAGAATTAATTCAGCAGTTGCATAGGAACGTCTTTCCTAGAATCTGGTTTAGTTAATGGAAGTTTTCCTTTACAGTTGCGAAGTCCCACATTCACATCACATAATTCAAGTGAAATCACACTTCAGAGTGGAAACATTCTTCTCTGAGATTTTTGCACACACTTCAATAGTTCTACAGTAAGATTCAAAATGTTACTGAATTATGAGTGTTACGGTTTCCATAATGAGGGTGTTTTAACATTAGTCTGCTACAGATGGGGGAAGAGTTTATCAGGGACAGTGGGATGTAAAAAAAAAAAGACTGGATGTTCAAAGTCTTAAAAGTTTGGTGTATTTGCATAAGTTTCTAGTTGTCTCCAAGTTGCACTTCCATGACTTCTTTCTCAGTATATTCTTAGAAGCAAGTGACAACCAGTGTTCAGTGATCAGTGAGAAGTCATTGAGTCAAACTAATAGCAAAAACTAGCAAATTTGAATAAAAATGTAGTGTGTGTGATCTGTTATTGTTCCTCAGTCTTCAAGCTATATATATATATATATATATATATATATATATATATATGTATATATGTATATATATATATATATTTCTGGAAAGTTGGTGTTATGTCACTCACTTGAACTGACCAGCAATGCTACAGTTTTCAAAATAAGGTATCTTATTAGCTGTGATGTTTATAAATGCATGGCACCAGCMAGGCAGTGACTGTTGGCATCTCACATTCAGAAGCATGAAGGGTAGTAATAAAGATGTGTTACAATTCATGTTGATTCACCAGGCAGTCCATCAGTGTACTAAGAAAACAGGATCTGGTTGTCAGGCCAGCTTGCCCCAGCATACCCTTTATGCTGCAAATGTGGGGGAAGGAGGTTAATGACAACATAACTTGTTGGTAAACAGTAGGGGAGAAAATTGAAGTAAAACTGTGATAAGTATGGTGGACTTGTATTTATAAGATGTTCATGAAGAGAGAATAATGCTGCTTTTTGGGCCATGCAGTCTTTCTGTTCTTTGTATCATTTCTGATGAGTGGAAATTATTCACCTGCTTCATTATTTCTGAAGTGTTGAAAAGTAAGTAGATGCACGCAACTGTGAAACTGGTGGGGACGGAACTCTTCTCATAATTGGGAAGGGAGATTACTCGCAAGATTTCAGTGTTACGATAGATACGCATATTCTAGATACAGTCATACTACTAAAARACATAGATCTGAACTTAAAAAAATTGTCTTCAGTTTTAGTAGCTTGACCATACATGGGAAAGGGGATGGCATACTGAGTATGCAGCCTATAGTTTCAGTGTTCCGGTTGGTTTTTGAAGCAGAATTCATGATGCAAGTGAAGCTCTGGCATACTGCTATGTGTTTTTTTGTTCCTCCCGTGCTCCCCTCCCCTTTTTAGAGCAATACCAGCCTTCTCATATTTATACAGCAAAATTGTTAGAAATGCATAGGAATGTAACACTAGAAGGGGTTTCCTCGGCTATTGCCAGGAGTCATGGACCAGCCCCTTTAACAGTTGTAGACTTGCTTTGCAAGTAGTAGTGTTGATTTGCATTGCAGTTGGAATGTCAGTGTTTTCAGGCCTGGAGTTAATATAAGCAAGAACTGGTGTATTTATCAATAGTAACCAATGCTTAACTTCAAATGGTGGTGTGACTTGTTTGACAGGTTGCTGTGGGCATCGTCGGTCAACTTTGGGGACCATGAAGGTTACAAGCTAGCTTCTTTGACCTCCCACACTGTTGCACTGTATGAACAAAGTAACTTTCAGGGCCTGGTCAAGAAAATGTTGTTCCACCTTAGTTCTCACTCCCCAGTTTGCTCACTCAATTTTTAGGCATTGTATGAAAATCTATGGTTGATTAGTTTGATGGATTTATTAGCTATATAGCAGGTACCACCAAACTGAAATGCTTCTACCAGGTACACTACAGTAATAAAAATGTTCTATGGCATCAATTGGGTCATCTTGATAATTTAGTTATCTAATAAACAGTTTCTCATTAGAACTGTAGGTGTTGAGTGTCCTCTGGTCWAACTTCAAGGCCTCTGCCTGCCTATTCTTTCCACAGGGTTCTCGATGGAACTTTCTGGTTTCATAAGACGAACGGGTGCATTTTAGGGACAAATGCTGTGTGGTCAATACTTTYGACAAACTGATCTCGACAAAGTTGGTTTTTTTCTGTTTCCTCCTTGAAGTTCATTACTGCTGTTCACCAACTCAAAAACTAGATTGTAAACTCTTGAGCAAGAACAGCCTTAGTTATTTGTAAAATTTTGTTTCTATAAAAAGATCTGAATAAAATCCAAATGGTAAGCCAAAACTAAACTCAGTAGTATTAGTGATCCCCATTGAAGCAGCATGCTGTGTGTATTCCTGTGTATAGTATTCAGCCTTACATTTCATAAACAATGCTTAGGGCATTTCATTCTAATAAAATACTAAATATGTTCCTGCTGGATATATCAATAAAAGGTAGGGATCTAAGGAAACTAGCACTTCTACGCTGTTCTGCAGTGTCTATTCCTGTTTCCATTGGCAGTAATGGAGAAAATGATCCGTGTGTTGTTTTTTTTTTCCTCTGCCTTTTCATTTTTAATCTATGCTTAGTTCAACTTGATGATCTCACCTTTTCAATTTTGCCTTACAATGAGTTTTTAATTACTAGCTTGACAGAAATGGAGTGTGCTGCTCAAAATTTAAGGACTGTTCTATAGTTTGGCCATGTTTTAATAAGAACTTTTCCCTAGTATTTCCATATTATTGCTATATTGATAAATCTGCAATCCTCAGCTCTGCTAGAGATCTCTAGCAGTGTTAACAGTCTAAACAGAATTTGTCTGTTCCTGCTTGAGAGGGATTTCTGTGATGCATCAACATTAAGATAGAAGGCAGCCCTGGCAACTTCACTAGACATCTCCCTGGCTCCAGAAGAAATCTGATACMATGTTTAGCTTTCTACAGTTTTATACTGTAGCTCTTGGTTTATGCATTACAGTTTTAGGCCCTGGAAGTTAAGATATAGTAATAAGAAATCCAAAACAGATTTTGYAGAGGTCTTCTGCCTTTTGACAGTTACTTCAGTTACAGGTTTTCTTAATGCCATTTTTTCTGAATTACTTCCTACTCTATATAGAGTCTCCTTTTTGGGCATAGGCTGACAATAACAGTCTAAGGCCACTGTAGAAATAGTAGACAGTAAGCATTTGTCTTAGGAAGAAAGCTTGCTATAAATAAACCTGTTTTCTTACCTGCCTACCCTAACTTTCACAATTAACTTAAGGATGTGAAAATGTAGTGACACTGCTAAGACTAGGCAATAGTTTTTTGTTTTTTAAGGCTATTCACAGCAAGGAAAGGTATTTCACATAGGTATCAACTAGCTTTTAGGCAAAACARCAATCTGCTAAAATTGAAATAGAAAATTGTTTTGAATTCTGCCTACAATCATCATCTTTGTGTATCTGAAGGTTTATCTGAAGGTTTGAGGAAAAATTATGGTCAGAAGGGCTGCATGGTCAACTTCGTTGAACTTGCAGCCCTCCCAAAATTCATTAACTGAAATATTTTTGCAGGAGTAACAATACTGATCGATTTATCAGAAATGGAAATCAATACTTAAAGTTCTTGGAGTAAGAAATACAGTTATTGAACAATAAAAAAAAAATGAATTAGGTGAGGATAACCCTATTTTCCCATCTACAGAATTACAGATAACTGAAATGGGTTGAGTTACGATGTCTTTCACTTCTTTGGACAATCTAAAATAACGCTTTCAATAATTGTTGCTTTTTGAAGGAGTTCCACTGTGCTCCCTTATTTTCATCATGTAAAAAGGTCTAACCAGGTAACCTTCACGCAAAGCAACATGCTTTTATTTTCTTAGTAGCTGGCTCTACAAAAGTTCTCGGAGACACACCAGCTTTGCTACCTAGAATGGAGTGATTGGGGTACAGGCTTTTTTTTAATCATTATTCTTTCCCTCAGAGAATTGTATAGCTTGTTCTATGAGGCCCTAAAACTTTGAAATTGTCAGAATTGCCACTGTCCTAAATAGTAAGATTTTTTTTATATATATTTCCATGCTTGAGAAATACTTGGGTTTCTGGCTTTGTTAGTTAAGGGCCTAATTTAATATCCATCAGAATCTGTGCACACAGGCTATGAAGTAAACCTAAGGACCCTGGTCCCACAAAGACTACATGCTAAGATTTTTAAAGTAGATGTTTAATTCAAAGATGTGTCACATGCTGACTTTCTCATGTAAGAAATCTTTTKGGGATCTGGAAATAAAATTCACAATTCATCACATGTATCTGTTGCACGCTTTGATTTAAACCATAAACTGATTAAAGAAACTCCTTGTAAATACTATTTCAGGAGGATGGTGCTTCAGTGTTTCTTAGCTAACATCAAGAACCTAAAGGGTCTCACTGAAGCTTCCTCTATCAACTTCCCACATCAGGTCTAGGATGTGGTGAAATTGCCTGATGTAAGGAGAAAAACACATACATAAAAAAAAAAAAAAAAGCCATTTTCAACAATTCAGCACACTTTTCACTATGAAGCAGTCCTTCATTTTTATAAAACGTGAATTGATAGCTTTGCATCTCCTATTTACTGTAAACCCAAGTTCACACAAATTCAATATGATTTACGTTACGGGGCACAGTTCCTGTCTCTTAAAGAAATCATTTGGCATTAAATTTTTGTGTGTATGAATAGAAGTTCCCATGTGTTTAATGCAAGTATCTTTTTTAAACATACTTGGTCACAGAGTTGGTACATTGTGATTGTGCCACAACTGATTTTTCTTTTTAAAGAGTTTTACAGGATTCGTAAAAGTGTGTGTTGCTATGTAACTGTTAGTACTAGTAAGGATTTTAATGCCTTATGAACTTGCATGCCTCTTCCTTAACCTTTCTTTCTCATCGTTACATGCCTATTTCTCTTTTAGGCCATCTTTTTGGCAGTCCTTTTTCAGGATATAAAATACAAAAGGATGAACCATTGTGAATAAGTATGTAAGTCAAGTGTCTTTTTCTATAGAACAAATAAATTCACATCAAAACCAAAAGCTAGTAAATCTCTTCATTTTTGCCATCATCTGAAGGAATGAGATCTCATTATCACAAGTACAGAAAAATAATTTAGTAAAATTTAATTTACTTAAAAGATCTTGGGAAAAAGTAAGGAACTTTTTTTTAATTCAGGAAGTTGAAGGTGCTTACAAAACACCACCTTAAAAAAGCTAAGAAGGAAAACACTAATATTTCCCTTTAGGGAAATACCTAGGTATCTATTCACCTGGAAAAGGAAAGGAAGGGAAAGGGAAGTCACGCAAGTAAATGTATCAGGGACTAGGAAACAAAATAGGAACTTGTACAACATTGCAAACTTTCACACAAGAAGCTTAAGAATGGTATGGTTGCAGACAACCATGCTAAGACAACATTGAGTTGGATACTGATTTTTCAGAATACTACCACGCTAGTTATAAAATTATTTAGTACATTGAGTTTGCTTGGAACTATGACTGTGAAAGATGAGGCAAATGCAATAGCYTCCTGGCTTCTTAAAGAAACTTTATTTAATTAAAACTAAATAGATGACCTTATTCAGAAGTCTTAACTCCTACAGTTTCTAACAAATGACAACTCGCTGTATTTGCCAAACCCTTAAACATGTAGTTTCCTGTTCAATTAGTCTTTTCTGTTTGCCCTGCTGTAAGAACTGACTTAAGAGGTCTTCAAACCAGTATATTCATCATTTGTTGAGAGAAATAAAATCTTAACTGATCTTAATGTATTTCAGTTCTGTTTCTATTCTTTCTGGTTATCTTGTTTATGTTCTGATTTGACCACGTGTGTAGATATTCGGAAAATGCTGCCATCACTACTGCAACGAATGGCATATTGGCGTACGTTAACAGGTCTATCCTGGTCATCCCTTTAGCTACTGAAAATGTCGTAACAACATCTTCCAAGAATCACATCCAGCTTATGTTTGTGTCAATTCTGGGTAGCAATTTTGTTCTTTCCCCTCCATCTTTCATTGTGTATTAGTGACACCTGAGTATCTGCAGATCTGTTTTTTTTGCTAATGTGCTGTTGAAGGAGTCAACAGGCGTACTCACAATTTTGTGAACTGAAAATGGAATTCTCAGAGCTGTTGCCTGACGTTCATCACAGTTAAGGTTCTGGTCAGTAGAATTACAGCACCTATCCATTACTTTGAATCTCCATCTGCATCTGCTGATGAGGCTCTGAAGTGGATACTGATTGACTTGGCAGCTGTTTGCAAGTGTAGTTATGAAGCACAGCTGAAGTGTTGCTTCTCTAGAGCRCTCTGAATTGCCTTGATATTTCACACAGCCATATTTAGTGTATTTTTGGCAATGACCATCAACAATTCCTAAGCCATATGGGGAAACAGATTTAGCACCACTACTGAATTCAACAGGCACCTTCATAGCAGGCTCAATAACACAACAAATCAGAAGAAGTGGTGCTATGACTTGAATTTAAAGACAATCTAGAATCTGAGTCAGTCTCCCCAAAGTGCTAGGAAACTACTACAGGAGCAAATCCTTCCTCCAAAGCCAGACACAAGATTGATTTCATCAAATATATTCTCCTCAAGGTTTGGAAAAAGATTAAGGGGTGTTAGGTTTCTAATGTCAGCTACTGAAAGCAGCCCTGTCAAATTTTTCCCATAAAGTAGTGATTTTGGATTTGTGATAYTAGAGCTCGATTGCAGAGACTCTTGTCTTTGTGAATTTCTTGTTTCTGAATCTGATTGATTGAGTGGGATAGTCTGAGCTTTGTAGCATGGCATCATGACGACTGAAACAGTCGCTAACTGTCTGGGTCAAATTTACATTGTAGTGTGAGGATGATTAATTTCAGCCTCTACTAGAAGTAGCAACCTGAGTATCTTCCAGTGAATTCCCATAAAAGATGATGGAGGAAAAATGGAATCTCTCATGAAATTAATGCCTCTACATCCTTCACCTAAACAGTCATAGTCAGTTTCCTTATCTTAGAATTCTCCACTATCTCAATCCATTAACATCAAAATTTTAAATGTTTAAACTCTTCTTCTAGCTATCCTGAACACCACCTTTCTGAATTATTTCCCATTTGTACAGAGCATAACCTGCGTTAGCCTATGGTGAGAGGAAGAAGGGAAGGTGCAAAAGAAAGAAGTGGCTGAAGAGCCACTGGGAAGGATGGTGTGGGTGAGAGCAACTGATGAGTGGTGAGAGGTACAGTGTACATCAAACTACWGCCTGTGTTGCACCTAATCTGGTCTATGAAAGGCTTCTTCTAGGAGAAGTGATGCTGTCCTCTCTCTTGTGGTGGTGTTAAYGCTCATCTAATTCAAGCACAAGCTGGTTCAAGGAGCTAAACTGTTAGAGAATTAACCCTGTAAACAAGATAAATAATTCACCTACAGGACTTAAGCAGTAAGAACAATGGTGTAAGAAAAGTAGGGAGGAGGAGAGGAACTTGCATTTGTGCATTTGAGGCACAAATCATGCAGTCAGCTACTTAACTGAGGTCTCTTGTATTCAGTTATCAATTCAACTCCTTATCAGTTTGGAGGAAATACTCAAAAAATCTGCACTGTTCACATCCTCTGGGAATGTTTTTTAATTTTAAATCACTCTTCAGTTTTGTTTACAAAATAAAGCTGCTGTACAACCCCTCAGCCTGAATTCCAACAGGTGCTGCRGTAAAATTAAGGTCCCCCTGGTCAGAAGCACCAAGCCACTACAACAGATTATATTGGGGCACTTGCTGATAAGTGGAGTAGTCAAACTACTGTTTCAAGTTCTCTATTATGCTTACAGGGAGCTTAAGTAACAGAAGAAAGTTTTGACATATTTCTCCTAGTGAGTTATCCTGTGATAGAGCACCTGCAGATTGTGAGATAGAGCTGGCATTGTCAATTAAGCCTTTGAGAAGAAACATTTTAAAAAGTTAATAATTGAAAAGTCTCACCTCGTAAAAAATTCATACTTAGCTGGAAAAGAACAAGCATCCCATTTTTAACAGATAAATTGTTGCAGGATAGCAGTGCATAGATAGTCTTAAATAAAATATGCAATCATGTATTGTTACACCTACATGAAAGCTACAGCCAAATTCCWTTGAAATTGTGAAAATAACAGAAAACTAAAATCTTGATGAACTTCTGGACCTTGTTAGTACAGAATGTGTTAAAGTTGAACAGGGGAGGAGGCTGGTTTATGGGCTAGGACGCACTATGCAACCTGGTCTCCCAACACCAGGTGTTCGAGAGATAAACAAGTTATACAAAAACCAGTAATGAATCTGTAAGACTCTTCCAATGGAAAGCATATGTAAGATGCCCTTGGAGTACTGCAAAAAAGGAATTCAGGCAGCAGCCTCATGCTGTAATGATTGCAGCTATGAGCTGTGAGAGAAGAGGGAGACTCCAGTTAAGGTAACTGTTTTTTGTGAAGATGCGCAACCAAAAAGCAAATGGTATTATCAAAAGCACAGAAGATAAACAAAACAATTGAAAGGGGTTAGCTGCTAATGCTATCTGACCTGATTTGCAACCAAGATGGGTCTGTCTGTCTTGAACCAAACTACCCTCTAAGCACCTAACTCAGTATTTATGATGACTCTAATCACAGAATCAGTAAGGTTGGAAGGGACCTCTGGAGATCATCTAGTCCAACCTCTCTGCTCAGCAGGGTCACCTACAGCATGGTAGACAGGGTTGCATCCAGGCGGGCCTTGAAGATCTCCAGAGAAGGAGACTCCACAACCTCTCTGGGCAACCTGTKCCAGTGCTCTGTCACTCTCACAGGGAAGAAATTCCCCCTCACGGTCAGGCGGAATTTCCTGTGCTTCAGTTTCTGCCCAATGCCTTTTGTGCTGTCACATGAGACAACTTGAAAAGAGTTTATTCCCGTCCCCTTGACACCCTCCCTTCAGGTACTTGTTCACATTGATAAGATCCTCCCTCAGTCTTCTCTTCCCCAGACTAAACAGGCCCAGCTCCCGCAGCCGTTCCTCATAGGGCAGATGCTCCAGCCCTCTGATCATCCTTGTAGCCCTATGCTGGACTCTCCAGTAGTTCTATGTCTCTCTTGTACTGGGGAGCYCAGAACTGGACACARTASTCRAGATGAGGCCYCMKCAGGGCTGAGTAGAGGGGCAGGATCACCTCCCTYGATCTGCTGGCAACACTCTTCCTAATGCACCCCAGGAGACCATTGGCCTTCTTGGCCACAAGGGCATACTGCTGGCTCATGSTCAACTTGTTGTCCACCAGGACWCCCACGTCCTTCTCTGCAGAGCTGTTTTGCAGTAGGCCGGCCCCCAGTCCGTACTGGTGCATGGGGTTATTTCTCCCTAGGTGCAGGACTCTGMACTTGCCCTTGTTGAACCTCASGAGGTTCCTCTCCGCCCAACTCTTCAGCCTGTCCAGGTCTCTCTGAAKRGCAGCACAGCCCTCACGTGTGTCAGCCACTCCTCCCAGCTTGGCATCATCAGCAAACTTGCAGAGGAGGCACTCCGTCCCYTCATCCAGGTCACTGATGAARAAGTTGAACAGGATGGGAGCCAGKACTGACCCCTGGGGGACACCACTAGCCACAGGCCTCCAACTAGACTCCACGTCACTGATGACGACCCTCTGAGCTCTGCCTTTCAGCCAGTTCTCAATCCACCTCACTGTCCACTCGTCTGACCCACACTTCCTGAGCTTACCTAGGAGGATGTTATGGGAGACAGTGTCAAAAGCCTTGCTGAAGTCAAGGTACACAACGTCCACTGCTCTGCCCTCATCCACCCAGCCAGTCATTCCATCACAGAAGGCTATCAGATTGGTTAAGCAGGATTTCCCCTTGGTGAAGCCATGCTGACTACTCCTGATCACCTTCTTTTCCTCCATATGTCTGGAGATGACATCCAGGATGAGCTGTTCCATCACCTTTCCAGGGATGGAGGTGAGGCTGACCGGCGTATAGTTGCCTGGGTCCTCCTTCTTGCCCTTCTTGAAGACTGGAGTGACACTGGCTTTCTTCCAGTCCTCAGGCACCTCTCCAGTTCTCCACGACCTTTCAAAGATGATGGAGAGTGGCCTGGCAACAGCATCYGCCAGCTCCCTCAGTACTCRTGGGTGCATCCCAYCYGGGCCCATGGATTTGTGGATGTCYAGCCTGCCCAGAAGGTCTCTAATCCTTTCCTCCTCAACTAAAGGAAAGTCTTCCCTTCTGTGGACTTTCTCCCTCACGTCCAGGCTGCAGGATTCCTGGGAGCTGCCCTTAGCAGTGAAGACTGAAGCAAAGAAGGCATTCAGTAATTCTGCCTTCCCTGTATCCCTTGTCACCAGGGCCCCCGCCCCATTCAGTAGCAGGCCCACATTTTCCCTAGTCCTCCTCTTGCTGCTGATGTGTTTGAAGAAGCCCTTCCTGTTGTCCTTGACATCCCTTGCCAGACTCAATTCCAAATGGGCCTCAGCCTTCCTCGCAGCATCTCTACATCTAATCTTTGTTTGCGACTGCTTCAAAACTGCTAGTGTTTAATACAGAGCTGCCGTATAAATGCCAGYTGGCATTAGCTTTCAGAAAATGTTTGGTTGAATTAATGAAGTTGTCCAGCATCTCCATCCAATTTTCAACACTAGATCACAAGAAAGACTCAACGTTGGAATTTTCAAATCTCAAGCGCATTACTGAGGAAAATTTTACAAGTATGGCCAATGACAACTTTGGTGAAAGGTGGAAACTAGCTTCTTTAAATTCTTCAGATAAATTTAACTGCATTGATTTGCTGATATATTCCTTATTTTTTTTTAATTAAAACTGAGTAAGCCATTATGCAATAACGACTGACTGTATTCCAGTCTATTGACAATACGTATGTCTTCACATTTACCTCTAGCACATTTTCTGTCTGCAATGACAGCAGTTGTAAATAGTCCTCTGAGAAGAGAGGACTGAGAAGGGAATCTACATAGTTTCAGTTGCTCTGTGACAAAAAGCTCTTTGTAAAGCACAGTTATTTTACACAAATAGAGGTAAAAATCAAAGTCTGGGGGGGAAGCAGTGCACAGTTCTGTGCAACACTGCTGTAGACCCTGTCTTCATCCTGATGGGAGACGTTTTATCTTTAGAGTAATCAGAATAACTGTGTCAACAGCACCATACTTTACCCTTCAAATGCAGAACTGGGCTTTCCTCCTTTTTGAGGCTGTACCTGTCCATCATTGTGGAAAAAGCAAAAAGTCTTTAAAAGACAAGCTGCCAAGGCAGTGGTAAACAGAGGTGAGGTTTCTTCTGGGGAAAAAAAAAAAAAAAAAAAAAAAAAAAAAGGATCTGATGTTCTCAGTTCTCATAAGGAAGAGTAAGCAGAATGCTCTTTTACTGTAGATTTCAAGAGAGCAAAATCCAAAGTGCACCTGTTTTGGTTTAACATCATTTTTATGCTGTCAAGTTAGAATATATATGCTCAGATCTGGGCAATCAAGTCTCCCCAAATATAATTCTACATTTAGAGATAAAGCTTTACATAAATAGTGAAAGCAATAGAATTTAGTGTTCTTTTCTCAAGTATTCATATGCCAAAACAAACTCTCACMCATAAACACAATACCTTCAAGATAGAGAAAACAAAAACTAATCGAAAAATTAGTCATTTCATAAAGTTTAGAACATTACAACTACAACAACTATAACAGAGGGTCAATTTTCAAGAAGGTGAATAAGAGTGTGTCTTGCAGAGCACCATTTTAAGTCACTATTCCTTTCCTGTCCTTGCAAAGGACACCCCCAAATGAACAGAGGAAATCAAGTAGTCCTTTTAAAACTACTCACTCAGTTTCTTTCATTACTCTTACCTCAGTGATAAGATCTACATTCACCCTCGTTTCCTCTTCAGTTTTCCCTTTTTCATTTTTTTTTCATCATTTACTTGATTTATATACTCCTCCTCCTTCCTCTTGCAATTCTGGCTGATCACTTCCTTGATGTGGACAACAGTCATTCAAAGCTTCCTGACACGCTTTCAAGTCAGCATCCTGAAGATACATTAAAAAAAAAAAAAGTTCTATTAAACACCACAGTCAAAATTAATACACTTTTTTTACAGTTGGGTAAGAAGGGATCACTGTTAAGCAGTTGTGTATGTATAGTTAAAAATATGATATTACAGCTTTTACAGAACAATTCTGAGTTATTAAAATGTGAAGCTCTTTGGAGTGACAGCCAGAAAAACAAGCAGCTATACTGGACTGGTTCCATATATCTCCAATGAAATGTTATGGCAGTAGCAATAAAGACAAGCCAAATGCAATGAGTCAAAATATTCATGTTCAAAAAATAAAACACAAAGAATACTTCATAGGCTTTACTTGAAGCATAAACCATATAAATACTCCAGTTGTAATCATCACCAAAATGTGTACAAAATTTTTAATTATTTCTTTATACAAAACATGAAAAATGAAATAAAAGAAAGTTAAAAATAGGATTTCAAAGAAAATTAATGTTCTTCAAAAATAAACAAATAGTAATTTTATTTTCACTTTTTGGATTTCAGTTTTTCCACACATTCTTTTCAAGAATTGTAACAGAACTTTAATTAAACAGGGTCTCACATCTGCAATCAAGACTGCTCACTGTCTTGGAGTTCTTCCATTTGGTAAATGACTTTAACAACACTGCATCRTGTGGCTTTGAAGAGCAGGCTTACTGCCTTTGTCTCTTCCTCCAACAGGTGATACTAAAATGCGCTCTTGCCTGCCCAGACTTACTACTACTGCAGTAATTTATCCATCCTTTTAAGTATCTTGTTTTCATCACTGACAGAGCAGCTGCTGAAGCAGCATGGCCCTGTGACCAGCTGTGGTACAGAAATACAGYGCATATAAGATATTACAGAATCCATTTCAAAACACAGGATCATTCTAGTGACACATTACATACAGAAATCATGACACAATGAGAACCTTGTATCCCCCCCCCCTTTTTTTTTTCTTTTTTTCTCACTTTTGGCTTTTAACAAAAATCCTCTGCCTTATGATGGTAAATATTTACCCTCCAATGTTATACTTGCCTTCAGCTCATTATTCTTTCCCAGTGATGAGAAATAGCAGGAAAATATTGCCTATAATCAAACACTTCTTTCTATGCCTATGCATCTCTTGCAATTGATTGCTGGGCTGCTACTGAAAATAGGAGGGATATTTCCCCTAGAAAAAGCCATGGCATGTTTCTGAAGAAGGCATTTCTTCAAACATACYCAGTTGAGTATAAATCTGAGACTGTTTCTCTCCTTTGTCACTGTAGAAGACTCAATATTACTGCCAAATATATTTATTGCAGCAGCCTTTCCACTCCTGCCACTKGAGGGTGTGGAAGTTCACACCTCTAACAGCAGACTGTTTACAAATAGTAAACTACAGTGGTACCCAAAGATAACCTTCAATTTATATTTTGAAGGATTTCTGCACAAGCATAAGGCAGGAGATTTATACTAAAACCACAAAAACAAATTACAAAAATCAAAATATCTCAAAGTCTAGTCTTACTTCTGCCATTTAGTTTCAATTGGGCTAGAGAACACAGWCTGAGGTTGTCTCATTTAGTGAATTCTCCATCAATCTTGTATCTTTGAGGACTTGATTTTAACTCTGCATTTGTCCTTTTCCTGATGTACAGGTTATGGCAAGTCAATCATCAGCTTATCAGTCTTTGAAATATAAAAAATAGCAGTTTACCTCCAATCTGCTATTTAAGATGGTCCAAGAATTCACGCAGAGAAAGGAGAGTATTATTTTGTGGGTGCCTTGACACATACTTAATTGGAAGAACACAGCATTGTTTTGGAAAGTTTCCAGAGCTTACTACTTTAAAAATAAAACCTTGAGTTTCCACTAAGTGCACTGAATATCAAGAACATTGTCTTCCCTTGCTTCCCCCACTCATGCATTATTTGTTGTTCATACAACTAGGAGGAAGAAGTACCTGTAAAGATRGGAAAATATGAAGAGGTCAATCACTCTACAACGTATCAAATGAACAGGAAGAATCCTCTCTAGAAGCAGGAAAAATTATAAGCAAGCATGAGTTGCTTTTCAGCAACTCAGTTTGCAAACAGGGCTACAGCTACACAGCTCAAGATGACAACTGTGCAGAAATACATGAGCACCTTTCTCTAAAGTAACAGAAACATCTCAGTGCAGGAGAAGAGAGCTCGCAGGGTAATCTGTCTCAGTGTACAGACAACACAGAGGGAGCGAGTACACCAGCCCATGTAAAATCCTGTTTCACCATAGAGACTTTGAGGTATGTCTACAAATATCCGCAGTGTCAGAGTGAAGGTATACGACTGTCATTACTTGCAAAAGGACATAATATTTCTTGTTGGTTATTCATATATTCTGTTCACATGCTGCTTTCTAATTTCCCTACATTTTCTTTATTTTATATGTCAAGCTTTAAACAGAATTGCTCCATTACTGTCATTAATCTTGAAGAGACATTTTGGTGAACTTGTGTCCCTTTCCTTTTGTTAACTGCACTTTTCTGTAGAGCTGACAATCCCTTTGCGACTAGCTGACATGTAGCACAGGCAGTCCCTGTGATCTCTTGCACACTGAGTTAAGTGGTTACATTTCCAGAAAACTGTCCCACACCAATACAAGTTAGGCAAAAGAAATATAGCTGCTAGTAATATAAASAGTAATTTAACTTTACAACTTTGTAAAGTTAAATATTATTAATAATTAAATATAATATTGAATAGCTGTTTTCATACAGCTGTATGGTTACTAATGTTGCTTTGACTGGGTACTTTTAATATGCAATGTATAATTAATCTTACAAATCGATATCTACGTAATCTCAGCTAAGAAGWAAAATGCATTTTGTTTGTTTATATTCACAATGAGCTATCGAACATTCTGAACTAAATACTTTAGTAATAGCTTCATTTTACACACTAATTTTATATAYGGCTATGCTTAAAAACCTTGCTAAACTCATCTTACCTAAGCAATGCAATTATTTATTTAAATCAAACAGTACATAACTATGGCTTCAAATGTGGTACCTGTCAAATGTCTGTGACACATCTAATCTAAATCCTAACTACATTGTTTGAGCTGTAAGCAAATATACACTGTTAAAGACACTCCTACTTGTTTTATTGAGTTGCCAGTATCTATCTAGCCAAATGCATTTTGGAAACAAATGCACTAGGGCTTCATATAGCACAGTTGAGCTATGTCAGCTATAAACATGCATTCTCCATGGACTGGATGTGTTCAATATATACACAGAATAAACACTAACCCACTCCCAAAACCGAGGCAGAGACAGTTACAAGCTGAAAATTCAAATACCATCTTCAATAATTTGAATTAAGACTTAAGTTTCCATAAAGCTGACTTGAAGATGACTTGATAGCCTCTTCAAAATTAACCTTGCAAACTGCCTCTGAAACATAAGACAGATAGTTTTACACACTAAACATTTGGTCCTGTGCCTGCTTTTTGCACCAGCAATTAATTTCAGCCTGAAGAATGCAACACATCTGATAATATATGTGATGAAGGCTATTAAATTTATAAATTTACTCTTTCAGACTGAGCACAGTTAAAAAAAACAAAACCCCCCCAAAAAAACAACAACAAAGCCCCCCACTCTTTTTATGCCTCTGCTGTCCCAAGATGCCTTCTGTCATGGTCAACTCCTAATTGTGCAGGACAGCACAATGAACCACTCAACTTGGGGTTCACTAAGAGACTGTCTCTTTTTCTCTCCCTTTACACAGACTAGACTGGTAGTATAGCCTCATTAATATGWTTTGGTCACTAAATGATATACTGAATAAACATAAAAAAATCCAGGGACCACCCTTTCTGATAAAACTTTGTTCACAGCTCAGTTCTATTTTTCAKATGTCTTTCTCTGGAGCCTCTCTAGGTTAACATGCTTTCTCAAGTATCAAGCTCATAACTTTCTYAAGTCGTCTAGCTCATTGTAATAGCAAACACTTGCCAATTCACAGYTCTGAACAGAGTGCAATGTCTTTAAAAATTCATAGGACTTGATATTTTAGCTCCTCTGGGATTCAAGTATCTTGACCTTTCCTCTGCCACTATATGCATTTCTTCTCCTATTGTCCACATTTCCCACACTATTTTTCTTTCTGCCTGGCATTCCCCTCGTCATCTCTCACATACACTTCTCATGTGTATCCTACATACGGAATAATTTCCCAGTCTCCAGGTACCAAGAAAATACTGGTCAAGGTTAGCTTTACAAAACCAACTCCCACTGTCTTACTCTCTGCCACTTGTTTGACTTGGCTGTTTCAAAACCCCTGTACCTATTGTAGCACACCATAAAAAAAAAAAAAAAAAAAAA
>NW_028186379.1:5672701-5677284 GCF_003343005.1 Rhea americana
TTTTTTTTTTCTCTTATCCCTCCTCCCTCTCAAGAACCACTTTCCCACACCTTATCAAATGTAGGGAAATTCTGGCTGATCTGTATGAGCCACCCTGGGAGCAGGGACCAGTCCTGTTCTGGATATCCTGGTCTATATCTAGAGCAGTATTTCTATGTTCTAATGCCTAAAGGGTTCAAAAAAATATTAAAAAAAGTCATGTGGTAAGCACACAGCTTCAGTGTGACTGTTTCAAATGGTTTGGAGAAAAGCCTTCAGACAAAAAGCCAACTTGCCTTTTACTTACTGTCACCAAACTCATGACACTTACCAAGCAGGAAAAAAACCCTGTAACTCAAACCATTCTTAATGTAAATACCTCAAATGGTGCCCAAAGTCAGAGATGGATTCACCCTTTCCAATACTCGGTGAATCTCTGCGTTTGACAGTGTTCAAAGAACTATGCTCTCAAGAGATCTTACAAAATCTACCCCAAAATGCTCTCCCCAAACATAAGCAGAGGCAATAAAACTAACCCACTTTGCATTTTCTTCCTTAACTTTCTGTAAGTTTTAAACAACAGCATTGTTTTGCTGTTAATTATTAATCAGCAGGTATTCTTTAACCATGCACRGCAACTCAGTGCTTCGGAAGGGTTTCAAACTCTCAGTCCTAGAGAATATAATACATCCACATATAACAATTATTCAGTTTGGGTGGGACAGAGATTTCTTCTCTATCTCACTCCGAGCTGAAGCATGTCACACATACAACATGACAACCCAGTGCTGTAACTGCTGCCCTCCCTCAGGCACTGGCTGTTCTGCCAAGAGGCAGCACGAGGGCTTGTGAATTCATGGGATTTGGAAAGTAACAATTGTTTTACTGTTGGATGCAGGCCACATATAAAACTACTCTTCTGAAAGAAAAGGATCCCTTCCAATGTTTACGCTACTTTCTAATATCTGCATATACATATACACACATATACACATAACTGTAACTTGACACAAAGAGAAAAATCACTGAAGTGGGGCACCTCTTAACTCTGAAAGATATTAGGCTCAGACAATGAACTTCCTTCTTGTATTACAAACTTCTTCAGACTTCCTATGTATCTGTGAACATTATCACCCTCTACATAGGAATGATACCACAACTTGCTGCAAGCAACCACATATAAACCATTTTTAAGGTGTTTTGGAAAACAGGTCTCATTCATTTTGCATGTGTTTGTGGCTCAGCACAACAGCTTTTACAAGAAGTGTAGTTGGAGCAGTTTTACTGTGAGAAACCTAGGGAAAACAGACAGTTTCTTTGGCCCAGTCTGGCACAGACTGCATTCCTAGTTACATGACTGTGGGATGGCTTCTTTTTTTTCCCCATTGTTATCACACGCACCTGCACCCAGTGTCAGCTGCGTGTCTTTTTTTTCCTGTATGCCATTACTTTTTCTATGATTAAAACATTAAAACTTACATACCCATATAGAGTCTGAATTCAGTATTCTCCTTAAAAATCATTCCTTGAGCAGTCCAATAATAACTTACAAGTACACTGGGGGAAAAAAAGAAACATGCAGACATGCCTAACCTTACTTGTGTGAGTAGATCAGCAAGAGACAGAAAAGGAAGGCACCCATGTTTTCAGTAGCAGGTGTGATTTGATTCAAACAGGTGCTGAATACACTGTCAGTATTTAAGGARTAAGCAGTGCTCCTATTATAAATTCTTTCTTAAAAAACAAGATTGCAATTTATTTTTCAGCAAACTTTACAAGACTAGGTGATGCACAAACACTGTTATTAGAAAAAAAGAGTACCATCAAAAATGATCATCCCAAGGAGAACGTAAGGTTCACTCTTACCTTTTATAGCTATTTTCATAGCAAACATGCCAGCTGAAGCCTAAAATATTGGTTTGGGGTATTCTGCAAATAGCAGGACCTGAGTCAGCTTTTATTGCTACATRTTTTCATTCCATTTCCTTGTTACGAACTGATGTATGTTTTCAAGGCTATTCATAACAAAAGTTTACCATTTTTTTCTCTAAAGATGTAACTCAAGCTTCCCTTGCACCTACCTTAGTTCCAGTCTTAAATGTCCAGGAAAATCAAACCTACAAGCCTTGATTTTGAAGGTGATGCCAGATCAGAACAACACAGAGGCATTAAGCTAGTATTTTAAGCATATGGGCAAATCTAATGACCATTCACTGTGACCTGTGGCAAGTAACACAGGATAGTGAATTAAGTATAGGGGAATTCAGAATAAAAACTTTTTCAAGCATGATCTCTACTCTGGTACAAACACTCTTCATCCCTGCCCATGTTATTATACATGTTCACATAAGACAGTAAGTACCAAACACTCTGACAGTATGATTATTTTCTCAGTTCAAAGCCATATTTCAGGAGAAACAATATTGTTATTTCAATTTTTAAGGTAACAAAATATTGTGGAGTTTGCATTTTACTATAAGACTCATGCTTTATTACAGAAATCCACTGAAATGAAATAATTTGATTACAACATAGTGAATACAAAGGCTAGGGCTGATGCCAGTTTGCTGGGCAGGAAGCTTAATGTAGAAAAACACCTATTTGCTTTACTCATTGTCAGAGACTAATTGACCAGACTTCCACAATACTGTGCTACATCTTTTCTTAGCGTAGAACAGAAAAATAGGTCAAGCTATCCCATACCCTTTCACATGCTGAAACAGCATGCTTCAGCCATTGAACATAGTTCTTTCCATATGTGGTTGTTTTCCGGAGCCATAAATACCAGTTCCCTAMGGAAGAGAACCTACAGCGTGCATTGTGTTGCCAACAGCACTCACTAGGGATTGGAGCCTGATGAATAAAATTAATCCAGGAGTGGATTAATCCAGCTGCTATCTTTTGAGAACTTTACACACTCGCACAATATCAAACAAAACAAAACAATTACTTCACAGAGATTTCAGAGTCCACTCCTGATCTAATACAGACAAAAGAAAAGCTAAAAATAGCTTTTGACTGTTTTTAAAAAATACAAAAGGAAAGTTACAAATCAGCTAAAATACCTTGAAATATACAATATTGTTGCAGTAACAGCTGGACAGTACAAGTACTTATTCAAACCTACAAAAATCACTTTTAAAAATAAGATCAATTATTTTTCCCCTTGTATTTGTTTTTTTCCACCAATCATAGACATCAAAAGTAGTTTGGTGGAAGAGACAGCGCTTTTCACTTAAAAGCCCATTTATGTTCTAGGTCAAGTTCACTGCCTCACTTTGCTCAAGTCATTCTTTCCCTTACACAGGACATGTTTGAGAGAGAGGCCCAGACCTACATTTAGCAAAAAAATGAGTCATAGTCTGTCCACAGAATCAAGAGATTCCTTACAGTTAGGATGTAGAAACTAATTCTGCAACTGCTTTTCAAAAAGAGCCAAGCTGAGAGAAAGGAACAGAAATAATCTCTCATGCAAAATAAATGTAATAAGCAGTAGTTGCTGCTGGGCCTTTCATTCATACTAAGAATAAGCTATTCATAATGAGTCAAAAACGAATTTGAAAAAAGTGGGTAGTTCAACTTTATATTTCAAAGGGTACTCAATATTCTGTAAGTCAGAAAACCATTCTCTTTAAATTATTATTCATTTTGATATCTCATACCATATGGGATCCTAAATTATTCAGACATAAAAAAACTATGCACACTAGGGCTTGACTCAGTAAAGCAGTCCCATGAAGCAGGATGATTCTGCTAATATCCTTTAAGTTACAGGCACATGTAACTATCGCAGGACTAGGGTCTCACCAAGTTTAGGTAGGCAGAAGTCCAGTAACTGAAATAAGGGAACAGGCCATCCCTGCCAAGGATTTATTGCCTGCTTCAACTGTATCGTTCAAGATGCCACATTGACAATGCTGGCTGGTGAAATGAGGCTGGAGTTTAGCCTGGGTGCAGCAGGAATCCCAGGACTTACCATGGCAGTGCTGAGGTGTTACTGACAGGTGCTATTACTAGACTATGAAATACATGTTCTTCCAGCATTGTGATGCACTGTGGAGAAGCCATATTTCTGCAGCCGTATGTACATTCTTGAGCTGCCTATTTGCCCACGTGAAGAAAACTAAAGTAATTCAGGAGGATAAACACCAAGTAAAAGTGAAAGCTCTCGCCTTGCAATCCTGACTTCAGCRGCAGGAGGTGCAGTGGTACGGCCAYGTCTGTGCCTTCAGGGCGAGGGCAGCTCTGGTGCATGCACTCTCTTCTAGTGCATTAGAAACTGTAACCTCAGTAGCCAAACTGTTAGGTGATGGTTTTTCAAAGCACAAATTCTCTAGATAATTTTTTGAGATCCAGCAGCGATGCCCTTAGCAGCAAGTGGAAGGGGAGCGTGTGGCTCGGCACTGCAGCCGGGCGGGTGCTTCGCTCCGGAGGTCTCTCCTCCGCTTCTGGGGGGCTGTCACAGCTCTTCTCTCGCCTCCTGCTTCTCTGCGCTCCCACGCCTCTTCCCGGGATAGCGGCGCGGCCCGGCATCCCACACCCGCCAGCGCCGGCCGCGCACGCTGCGCGCCCAGCGGGGCTGCCCCCTCCCCCCGGCCGGCGCG
>NW_028186379.1:5677640-5743763 GCF_003343005.1 Rhea americana
CCAGCGGTCATGCCGCGCGCGCGGCGTCCCAACGGCCGCTCCAACCGCCGCCCCAACGGCCGCTCGGCGGCGTGTCCTCCGCCGCGCCCCGGGCCGTGTGGCCACCGGGCCTCGCTAAGCGCAGCTTTGCGGTGTCGCCGCCCTCTCGCGAGTGCCATGGGCTGTGCGGGCGTTTTTGTGGCCCTCGCCCAGGGTTGGTGGTAGGTGTGGGGTGTTGGAACGAGCGACAAATAAATTGTTCTGAAAAAAAAAAAAAAAAGTGGGTGAGGGAAAACGCAAAGTGATTCTCCTCTGCCCAGCTGTGGTGCTAAACTTTTTGTTTCTCAGTTGTTTAGAAAGAATGTTAGTCACCCTAATAAAAAAAATGAACAGTTCAGGTTTTAATTAAAAACAACTAACCTGCTGAGTATCCATAGCCTCTCCTTCCACACCTGTTCTGACTTTACAACCTGCTCTTACACAGCAATACCTTTTCCAGCTATTTTTGCTTCTCTCTGTTCTGGAAAGACTTTTTATTCCTTCTCATTCCTTAAGCTTATCTGAGTGTTTCTGATAGTTGTTTTGGCATTTACAAGGCATGCTGTTTGGAGAGACTCGGAGTCATTTCCTGAGGAGAAATCTGTATGTTTAATGAGTGCAGTTTCTCATTTTTCTGTTGTCACAACATTTCCTTTTTTTTCACTGTGTCCAATGCAATAGTATGCAAACTGTGCCTTACAATATTCTTAGTGTTTTATTGTGTCTTGTTTCCTGAATTCTAATAAAATAATACTTTTAAAAAATCAAGTTATCTAGAATCACAACATCTTATTATCAACTTTTTTTTCCACATTGCAGTGAGATCTCTGGCTTTTATATGGAAGCAAAACTTAAGGTAGCAATGTTTATTGTTGCAAAAATAAATGATATGCATGCTAAACTAAATACAGAGGAGTTCACATTATGATTCATGGAACAAATACAAAGGCAGAAGTTGCCTCAGTAATTCCTTATAGCCTACATTATTCTTTGGACCTAACTCTTTTTCTGTAGCTCTTTTTTTGTGTATTTTTAAGCTTATTAGTCAGGTCTTATAAAGATAAGAAAATATATGTATATCAAATATAGTCTTTGATTTTGTGATGTCTTACTGAGCGCACTCTTCCCAGCTTCGCTCATGAGGCTGGGGGAACCTCTTCTGAACCTTAGCTGACTTGGCAGGCCCCCYGTTTTCACTCCCAGTCGCTGCTTGCTTTCAAGAGATGGAGAAGAAAAGGAGCATGTTTAGAAGACCTTGGGCTGCACTGTGGGAGAAGATCTTGGGGGATGTTTGGGCACATTGCAGGGCTAGAAATCAGCATTATGTTTTCTGTAATTTTTTTATTGGTAACATCCAGTGCATCACCAATGTTAGTTGAAACATATTGGTTGTATAGCTTTTGACACTCTCCTGCCAGAACCAGTGCTTTCTACATGATTTGACACACTTGGTCATCTCGTACCTCAAGGGAGACGAGCATCTCTTTGCAGCCACGGGGGGAGAGTACAGCAAAGTACTTTAAATTATCAGTCTCATTTAATTGCTTAATTTTTTCCTTTAACAAGATGGTGTTTTTTGAATGATTAATAGAGTACAGAAGCTCTTTACTGTAATGGTTTCTTTTAGTTATTAGCTTTTGATTTAAGCTGAGTTCTGAGTCCTGCTCCTTAAGACCCTCAGTAGCGCACACAAGCTGCTAGAGAGTGACCAGAGCCCTCTGTCAGACTGGCCTAGTTGCCTTAAATTACAAATTCATTGAAATGAAGACACTTAAAGGGGATTTTGATATGACACATTTAGAGAGGCTGTTCACATAACTTTGTCTCCCAGAATTCAGGTCTTTAAAACTCCATGCTCCAACATTGCCAAATAAAGGTATGCTCGGTTAGGAGTGTCCCACAAAGAAGGCCTTGGTGATAAAGAGCTCATATGTCCTATCTGAAATCAGCCGTGCAGCTATTTTGCATGTCAGGCACTATATCTAACTACAAAGGTAGTCATCCCCTCACCTTGGTCTGCAAAGATCCCTTCTCATAATAAAATTATTCTAGCATGAATTTCTTAGTCCAGAGATTGCTGCAAACCTCTTAATCAAGTGAAGTACAAGCAATAGTTTATATTAATTTGCTCTGCTCTGCCTGCTCATCAGGGAAAAGAGACAACTGGCTTTCACAGCTGTGACTCAAGGCTTGATCTGAGTCTGCAAATGTGAAGTGAAAAGGAAGGCCTTTCTCTTTTTTCTTACCTAAGTTTAAAATAAAGTAACTTCAGAGTTTCTCCTGGGTTATTTCAATGGAAAGGAGCATTTGCATTCATGGTCATTTATTTCAAAGAAGTCTCTTGACAGTTTCAAGTGTTCTGCCTGTCTTATATCCAGTGAATCTAGTAAATATCTGCTCTTATTGCTGAATTCTGATCATAGTTTATTTTGTTTAATAACACGTCAGAATTTCTTCAATGTAATATTTTATACTTCATTTCTGATGCTGCAGTTATTTACATTTCTAAACATATTTCTTTTGAAATGTACTTTTTAATCAAGATAAGCAATTCATAGATAATCTTCTCTCAGAGAAGCGCTAACATTAGCATTAACAAGTATCTCTCTCAATACACTTTGGTATTGATTCCATTGTGGTAGATGGGTGTATTACTCAACAGCATGCCTTTTTGCTTCGTACCAGTATTAAAAGGGAGGAATGGGCTCTTCAGATGAAGAACATTTATGTTGTAGGCTAAGGAGTCAGGCAGAAATTCTCACAACAGTGATTGGTAATTGCGCAAGAGCAGGCAGGTATTGTCGATCACAAATATATGAATATTAAGAATGTCTCCTAGTTTTAGACTATAATCATTTTCCTGCTTTATTGTCTGATTGGTTTCTCACCATCCAATTAGTTCATCATTCTGACCAAGTAGCAACATATTTATTACTTTCTTCTCAGGGCTCACTCTCCTAATTCCTCTTTCTATTATTATACTTCTTTTAGCATGACAGTTCCTATGGTTAGTACTGGTTTTAACATTTTCTTGTGGATCCTTGCATACATAAGGAGTTTCACTTATCAGTTCTAGTAGAGTAAGTTATTAAAACAAATAATAATAAAAAATCTTTAGTTAATTTTTGGTCAAATTTTTGCTCTATGCTTTGAAGTCCCGCCTTGATGCAACCCTGTCTAACATGCCTAGGTGACCCTGCTTGAGCAGGGGGTTGCACTAGGTGATCTCCAGAGGTCCCTTCCAACCTTACTGATTCTATGATTCTATGAATAAATCTGATTTATTAAAGGTGTTCATCTGGGGAGAAAGAAGAAAGAAAGGATTGTTCTGCACTGGCTGGGTCTGGCATATTTTGGCCTGAATCAAATGACACAAGTTGACCATAGATCTGGTACCTACTTTCCTACACATCACATTTTTATCGCATGACTTTAACCAACTCTCCTTTATATCAGATACTATACTAGTGAAATCATCATACAAATACTTGGGTGGAACAAATCCTTATTAAGCTCTTACTGCAAATCCTGTGGCAGGAGTCTGAAATAACTGCATAGTGCTGCTGAGGCCCATATTTATAGAATTGGGTACAGATGATGAGAAAGTGGCTCATTAGGTTCTCATAAACATGTCATGTAATGCATACRTGCTTTTGTGCCTCATCTCCCTTGTCATCTCTGAGAAGTAATCTTAATAGAGGAACCAAGTAAGTGACTGATTATTGGCTGGGATGTACACATATTTTTACTCAGGGATGGGAGTCAATTATTTCTCAACRTATGATGACCTTTCATTAAAGATACTGAAAAAATAAAAAGCTTTGTCTTCGGGTCATCAAACCAACCATTTACAGGTTCAACCAGCTGAGCAGGCAACGAGACAGTTATGTGAAGCTTAATGCACCTGCTTTTCGCAACTTATCCCCTGATTCATTCTGACAACTTAAACATGCAACCAGTTCTTTCTCCAACTCCTTCTAAACTTGTGCCTTTTTGCTGGCACTCTGTGCGCATCCAGCAGGCTCCCGCAGAAAAGTGATGTGCTCAGGTTTTCTCTTTTGACTGATCCCTTTGGCCACTTACTTAATGTATTTCTCTGTACCATGTGGAGAAAATAAAATAAATGCCAATTCCTTTTTAAAAAAAGGAAGGTGTTGTGCTTACTTCTTTACATGAAGTTCAAACAATAGCAGACCTCCAAAGTGCAACGTTGCCTCCTTTGAGGTGTGATGAGGTAGGATCCAGCAAAATCTTTTTGTCCATTGATTTTAACACAAAGACGGTTGGTAGCGGCTCTTTACAGATGGGTGTTAGGCACCTAAATGCTTTCTCTGAGTCTGCCTTAATGCTTTCTTCCTTCTTTACATGGTGGAGTAAGGGGGCAGCTGACACTGGAGCACAGCACTAATTACTCCCTCAAACACTGCCACAAAGGCATGTGCCAAAACTGAAGGTTGCACGCACATGCAGAGACACACTTGGAGTACAGGGCTAGTAGAAATAATAATTGTGTCCTGAGGAACACTTGCCTTCTTCCTAGGGAAGATGATAAATGGAAAGTGATTGATCCTGCCATAAAAAATAATTAAAAAACAGCAAGGACATTATCTGAAAGCCCAGGAAAAGAAGATGTTAAAAAAAAAAAAAAAAAAAATCCAAGGAGGAAATCCTATAAACAATCTCAACTAGAATAAAATATATTGAATGTACTGAAACGCAGAAGGAAAAATCATTTGACATTGGTGGCAGAAGTTGATTTTGTTTGGGAGCTGGTGGGAGTGTAAGAGGACGAGCTGTTGCTTACCACATATGGTTAGCACTTATAAGTAGAAATTAATACACTTCCACTTCTTTTTCTATTAAAGCTGTTACTTTCATGGTAGTGGCATCTTTGGGTTCCAAGGATATATAGGAAGGACTGGCTTTTTGAGTCAGTCAGTGTCCTGAAAATCTTGATTAATTTGAAATATCAGGTTAATAGTGTTGTGATACTGTTGGCTACTAACCACTAAAGTAGATGAAGATAAGACAGAACTCTTGGTATCTCTTGAGATTTGTTTGCTTTATGTTTAAAGCTCTTAGAAGAAACAACAAAAAAAAATTTCCCCTCCGTTTCAGCTATTGATGTAGTGGTATGCCAGGAACAATCTGTCACTGAAAGTGTGAAAATTCAGTGTAGACAGGCAGGACAGTGCAAGGTTAAAGGAGGAGGTGGCATTTGTCTCTTCTGCAGCCACGGCTTTTAGGAAGATGGTATCTAGGTGTGGAGTTCACAGCTAAATGACAAATGCATTTTGACTCAGGTGGAGAGGAATAAGAAGAGCTGTATAACTCTAAAGCTTACTCCAGGCTTAAATGATTTAGCCATTTTAAGAATTTAGCTTAGGATTTCAACTGGAATGTGGGAATTTCTCGTAGACAGAGACTTACTCTAGGGTCAAAAGATTGATTCTTAGGTGTTTAGAAATTCACACCTTTTAGAGAAATACTTTGWTATGTCTGAAGAAAAAGGTTTATTTCAACTCTGAAATTTCTTTCTTAAGCTAGAATTATATTATTGCTAGTTTTTTGAGTAATTTTTGAAACTTATTTCAGTTCCTGTTTGTCATTCCAATTTTTTTGTACCTATATCTTTAAAATATTTTTAAAGCTTCTAAATTTGTTTCTGTTTCTTTCTCCTCTTTGGTATTTTAGTCTATATGACTTATGGGTCACTCATAGCAGATTGCAGTGTGCCAGGAGAGCACTATACCCTTCCTATTTGGCTTTGGATACTCCCAGAGAAAGTACGTATTGCTACACCTGCATGTGTGTGCAAATGCTCTGTTGTCTGAATTGCTTTTCCTCTCTTCTTTTGTCTTGCTATGTATTGAAACCATAGAATTAATAGAATAGAAGTTATCTTTTAGTACAAAATTACCTTTCCATTCCATAATTAAGTTGGAATCAGCATTTTGCCTCCTCCTATAAAGGCTTCAGAGAAAGGAAATGTTAATAAAAACTTCATGCCATTTTCAACCTGAAGCTTCGTCTGGTCACCTCTAGCATGTTTATAAATATCTGAACTGCACTGCTCTTTGTAGAATACAATAATAAAAAAAAAAATCCCTTGCGGGTGCATGCACAAAATAGGGACATCTGCTGGATAACTTGCAGAGTTACTGCCATGGCTTTCTGTGTCTGTCTGTATTGAACTAGTTAATCTAGAAATGCATTGAAAATTCCTTTCCTGATACAAAACCATCACAATTCGTTATGGAAAGGAGCTCCTGTCAACGAATATCATTCACACCACCTTATGTTTCATTAGAGATTGAATGAGATCTGTTAGTCTCTTTCTACAGTGGTATCTTATGGCCACAATACTTACTTTGTTCCTTATGTTGCTTGCCTTCTGCCCTGGTGCAGCTTCCATGCCATGCCGACTCACCTGACGAGGGAGGGCATTGAACAATGATTCTTTCTTGTCTGCCATCTCAACTGCTTAGGTCATACCACGATGTTGTTGACTTCACTCTAAATAATACATATTTTCTAAAACTACTCTTAGATGAGGAGAAAGCTATGAAATACTGTTTCCTTAACTCACAGCTCTCTGTAATTGCAGCTAGGTTAAGCACTGAAGGCCATATTCTCCTTCATTTGCACCCACTGAAATCAGATCTAGAGTATTCAATTGCTATATATAAAAAAATAATATTCATTAGGATTCAGAGTGTGTCAATGTCACCTTCATAATGAAAAGTATTATTTTTCCTGATGGGGCACCCCCCAGCTACATTAATAGCACTTTTGGTTTTTGATGTCTGGGTTTTAGCATGACAAGAGCTTGGTTGCTCCCTGCATYTTAAAGTGTATGATTTAGTGCTCTGTCTCTCAATTTTAATAGGAAAGCATCCCAAAACAAACTAGTGAAAATATTTCTACSTTACTGCAGGTGAGATGCCTCACCCAAGTACAAGGTACAAGGGAAATGTAGCCACTGCCTGTTTGCAACTTACTTCAAGTTTCTGCTGCCTGAAAAATATGTAGGATTTCTACATTGAATGAAAATTATCAGTCATTCCACAATACCATGTCTGTGTTGTACTCAAGTGCAGGCTGAAATGTACCCTTTACTTCTCCAGCTTTGTGCTGCTCCAGCTATGCAAAACAGATGGAAAATTGGAGGAATGGAATATGTTTGTTATAATGGCTCTTTTCTGTTTAAGCACAGGTGTGACTTCCCATGGCCCTGAAAATGTCCACTTGTCACAGTGGCCTTCAGGTGCTTCACAAGTAAAACAGCTGCTCTGTACCAGAGACCAGACCTGAGGCTGTAGTTCCGTGAAAGACACATGGAGGGTTTGGTATCACCTTTTCCTTCTTTTTGAAGACCTGTGCAGCRTGGCTTTGAGGGAGTCCCAGATCTGGGCTACTGCCTTTGGTGTATTCAGTATTTTCTGTACCGGCTCAACAGACCATCTACTCYAGTAGACTGTCTTCACAGTGGCCAGCAGGCAGCTACAAATGGCCTGTCTGCRGAAGAAATTTCTCCCATACTGTTTGCTAGAGGTAGCCTGTGTATTAACCTTATTCTTTAATTCTTTAATTTTACATAAAGGCCAAACAAATGCTGTGAGTGTAGAAGAGGAAACAGAGGGAATGCAGATGTGGGATGTAAGGGGAAAACATGACAGGGAGGCCATCTGCACCATCAAGCAGCTAASTCTGGTCTGATTTGGTCTGTATTTGATATCAGCTGTGTCATACAGCAYTGACATAGTCAGCTGTTATTCATATCTCATATTCATCATGAAGTATCTTTCATTACATCATTCACTGGAGTGATACAGAGCTGTTGGCAAAAATGCACATTCACCATTGGCTTATCAAAAATACTGAGATTATGCATGTAGCCAAATATTTCTGAAATATTTCGAGTAGCTCTTCGATGCTTTAAAAAGTTATTCTCTTTCTAATGAGTCTTTATCTTTAGCATGTCATTATTTCTTGCAGTACTTATATCTAATTCTATTTTATCTTATTCCATTGTGGTTATATTAGTATAAATCCAGCATTACTTTACTGTTTCATTGCCATCAGTTTATGCCAGAGAACAGAATCTAGTCCTTGAAATTTAAACATTATAGCTTATTCAGTAATTATCACAAGATACTGATTAGTTATGCTCCATGTACTTACTGACAGAGCTAAACAGTTCATTTTTTCCATTCTCGAAATGTTGATTTGCAAATAATTCATGAAGCTTTCTCCCTTYTTCATGATCTCAAGACTTATGTTTTACTTATGTATTTAGAATAGTCTTCTTTTAGTTTTGCCACTAACTTTTGCACAGTCATAGTTGCCTTCTCTGAAGTCCTTTAAATTGCTGGTGTCCTTACAAGGTAGAAAAAATCTACATAATGATACTACACATSTCTGTTTACCTTATTATGCCATTTATAGCTTTTGACAAACATCTCAGAGTATTTTAGGAGTAGAATTAAAAGTTTATAGTGCCATGAACCAAAATTTCAGACTTTGTGTGTCAGCAGTGAAAAGCAAATGATACCAGGTTCATCTGTAGCAGGAAATAACACAAACCACCAGATTCTGGGTTCCCTGCAACTGACACCATATAGCTTATTTTTAGAGATGATGGGCAACTACTTCTTCTCTTATTCATGTTTGGTGCTTAGTATTTTTAAAAAATTTAATTCTAGATGAATAGTCTAGGAGACCAACCATGCTGCTGGTTAGCGTGCATATTCTCTATAGCACTTGTTGAGGGAGAAGGCTGCATGCYGTTGTGCCTCGTCTATCTGCAGCCACCAATGGGTACAAAAACACTCCAGTGGGCGTCCAGTTCATTACTGCCATTTGATTTTTAATTTAGAATTGTGAATCTGCTCCACAGCAATCACCTGTATTTAGCAACTACCCATTTCTATTTTTCCCTGGACTCTTAAAGATTTTGACTATAAAGACTTGTTGATTATCCTTCTAGTATTAGTCTCATTTTCTTGGAAAACTTGTAGAAAGAAATCAGGAAAATGTTAAGAAATCAAATGTTGCACTCAATGGAAACAAGATGTCTGATTTTAGTAATTTTTTCTGACAGATTAAAATTTATTTTAATAACCAGATTATTCAAGATGGATAATAARGTTATTTCAGAAAGAATTGTTACTTGCCTAGAACCCAGGCAACAGAGAAAATCCAATGTACTGAAAAACACAGGTTTCCAAGTTCAAAACCAACCTTTAATCTCATGCCTCAACTTTTACATTTAAAATTAACTGCATGTGCATTCTTGCAAAAATGATTACATTTAGATAATAATTTAGATATTAGCATGGAGATCTCTAACTGAGGCCCAAATCTGAGGTCAGAAATCAAATGTGCGTTTACTACGTAGGATGGCTAGGCATCTAAATTGATGRTATCCGCCATACCTGTAATTTTGCGTCTGCCTTTAAAAATAAGGAGCTTTCCATCCTAATTCCCATTTCAAAATSTAGTTCACACTACTCATTTATTAGAACCTTCTCTCTATTCAGCTGCACAAAATGACACTAAAAACTGAGGCTAGACATGCATGACCAGTTGATGATACCAGAATAGTACATCAAAGAAAGTGTCTTGTAGATGACTGGCCAATAAATCTGCTTGACAATTTAATTGGTATAATTGATAAAATCCATATAACTACCAGGGAGGAAATTAAATTACTATATACAAATCAGATTGGGATTTAGATTAAAATTTTCTGGGTCAATTCTGTTTCATGCAAATTATGTTATGGAAGACCCCCTGGTTTAGAATACATTTATTAAGCTTTCTCATAAAAAGTGTATTCATTCATGTAGAATGGCATAGGCTAGTATCATTACATATGGTGAAAGTATATTGCACAGGTCTTCCAAGCTCCACACGTGTCTGTAGTACGTATAAAAACGCCGTAGAAACCATGATTATGTTTTATTCTTATGCGATCAGATTGTGCCTTAGACACAACAGGTTGTAGTCATGCTCTAACATGAGAGGTGCTAAAGTGCCATCCAGCTGTGTTATTCATGAAGGCCTTTTATTGTATTAACGGGGAGTTTTAGGACTTCATTCAGTTCCAACCTAAAGAGAGAGCAGGTGGGATTTACCGAACGGAGTGCTAGGCCCTGTGTTATGCAGGGAGGCAGACTAAATAATTACAACAGCTTCTTCCAGCCTTAAAAGCCACAAAATAAAATATGCTGCAAACTCGATGGAGAGCAGAAGCAACCCTGCTTTTYGTGGTACTTTGCAGAAGAGCAGAATGACTGTTGCCGTTGCCGTTGTTTCTGTGCCAATGCACCTGCACCTCCGCAGGTCCTGAGTGACAGGGGTGATGGCTTCCCTGGAGCCCCAGAAATCCCTACATATTTCTGATTCACGCGAGTTTGATAAAAGAAGGTTAGTAATCATGGCATGTGGCCTTGAGAGTGCCTGAATACACATTGGTATGAAAGCAGAAATGCAGAAGAAGCCTCTGTGCTCTTAAATGAGAGGGAGAAGACAAAGCCTGGAGGCCACTCCGGTTTCACAGCCTGCTTAAAAAAGATTGTATTGCAGTGATGAAGACAGGAAGATGCTTTCCGTGGGAACATAACACCATCTACCAGTTGTCAAGGAAAAGAAATGGTCGGAGGCCTGCTGCTTATGTTTACATGACTGTGTACCAGCTGTACAGTAATATTGTAATAAAAGCTGTTTGGGCAATCATTGTTATGCTGGTGCTGTTTAGCAGCTTGCTTCCAATATTGCATTACAAAAATTACATATTTCATATAATCAGGTCTGTCTCTTACTTAATCATCCTACTCCACGTATAAATCTTTAAAATGGACAAGTCTATAAATCACACACATTTTTCATTTACCATTTATTCTAAGCCAGGCAGTTTCTTATTTAAATTGCCATATGAATAAATCTAATAATCCTTATTCACTTACATCATCTCAAACTTTAAATCTAGTTCTGACTGAGGTCATAAGTGAAATCAGTATTAAGGGCAAAACTAGCAGCTGTAACAACTATAATAGCTCACAAAATTATATTAAAGGGCTGAAATAACATTAAAAATGAGGAAGAATTGAATTACATTATTAAAGCATGCTATGCTGAATCAGGCAAACATTTGGCCTAACCAGAGATCCTGAATGTGCATGTACTGGGTTTATCATCACAGTGGTCCATATGGCCTAGATAAATGAGGAATAAAAGCATTTTCTCAACCGTGTCTATTTATAAACTGCATTTGTATATAGTATTATATTGATTTTTTAAGGCAAYAGCTAAATTCTAAACAACTGTCCTAACAGCTAGAGATAGAAATATACATCTTGATCTAGAAGGGGCCATTTTGCTGGCCTCGCGTGTGGGGGAATTCTGATCTTTTAAGGAGGTCTAATGAAAGAGCTATCAGAATCATCAAAAAATTCCTCTTTGCTTCTCCTGCAAAACCCCCAAAATCACATTTTACTATATATAAAAAAAAAGATAGAATGACTCAGGCAATCCATCTGTCTTATAAACAATTTATGAACAATTCGTATGAAAATTCAGATACAAAAGAAAGTGAAARAACATGGTGGTGGTGCAGGAAACAGTTATGCGTCACAGAGGAGGATTCTGAAACATAYAGTGTTGCTTCCAAGCAGTGATGAATTTCAGAAGCCTTGCTTATTGCAGTTGCCTGGATGTTGTAACGCTTGCCTCCGCATGAAATTTCCTGCAGCTGGTTCTGCAAAGAAAGGTCTCTACAGCTCTGTCAGAAAAAAAGTTCTAATTCACATTCTCGTTGCTCTTTTAAATAGCAAGTGGGCATTCACCCACTGTCATTTGATATCTGGGTTGTGACAGCCTGTAAGCTGGAACTGCATTTTTCAGTACTTCTGCTTATTTCTAGCACTGGTGGAAAGTGTAAGGTACAGGGCAGGATCCTTCTCCAGAGCCCTCCAGCTTCTGGCAATGCACAATGTAGGGTCTTCCCTTGCCAGAGGCTGTATCTGGGCCATCATGTTTAGCAGGTGTCCATGGGTCTATTTGCTRTGAATTTGTCAAATTCATATTTCAATTCAATTTATTGAACCTATTTGCACTTTTGGTCTCCACAATGTAATCATGGGCTGTTTTGGGCAATTTGTTATCTGATGGTTTTATTAATTTTCCCTTCAATCATATGAGCCATGTAAAGTGAAACAATAAAAAAATCATTCCTTATTTGCTTTTGCCATGCTGGTCATCCTTCTGCAGACCTCTCTCAGTCCGAAACTTCACACCTACAACCAGCTGAATTTGTTCTCGTAAGGGAGCAGGTCCATACTAGGTCAGCCTCCTTGCTTGCTTTCACATTGTTCTGCCTGCAGTGCAAGAGGTTTATGCGATGGCATAACGATGCTTTGTTTCTCAATTGATTTCTAAGACAACCTTTTATTTGCTGTTTTGTTCACTGCTGAGTATTGAGCTGATAAAAGAGCAAAAGGCTGCCACCCCACAGGCTCCACTGTGTTTGGCTCGTACAGGCATATAAGGCACAACAGGCATGAGAGAGAGAAAACAGCAGGCTGAAAGTTGAAATCAGGTAGTTGAGGTAGGGACAGAAAAGCATTTTAGGATGCATGCAAATCTCCACTACTTAGTAGYAGACATTGCTGCTTTCCCCATGCCTGTGTTGAGTCAGATTATACTTCATTTGTAACAGAACAGCTGACTATAAGGGATACTTGAAGGATTTTTATGTGACTGCTTTACAGTTTTAGTATAGCCAAAGTGYAAAAGACAGGCTGAGAAAAGTGGAGAAATCGAGAATCAGACTTTTCTCTAACTCAGAATGCAAGTAAGTCTCTGATACTAATGACTAATGATCTATGTACAAATCCCTCTCAAAATGCATCATCCTGTGATTGGCCTGTTTGACTTTATACATAGAAACAGCAGCTGCCTCTAACAAACTACCGTTTATTTGCAAGCATTTGCTGCGCTGCTGGTTTGGCGTATCTATGGTGTGAGTGATGCACTTCTCAGTGGGCTGTTTGACATTCATGAGCCAAGCTGTGGTGCAGCAGCTACACTGATAGTAATGGGGTTGTGTCATGATAACAGCAGCACATGGTCTTGTGTTAAGCAGAATGAGTGTTGCCAGCCTCTGTACTGGACATGAGACAGGAAGAGCTGCAAGGGGAACTGAATCCRCGGGAACAGGCTGCTAGCTCACTGCTGCTGAGCACCTCAGCTCAGCCACTGGATGACCACAGCTGTTGGACATTGCAGATACAAGTCATTTAAATGTRCACGAGATGAAAAAGTCTTAGATACTGGTGTTGCTGGCTAACTGTATTCTTCATATCTTATATCCTTTTCTCAWTTTCTTGTTACAGCCACTTATTAAATCTTGTTTTCAATTAGTCTGTAACCCCCGGGGGATCCGAGACTCCTTTTGCTACAGCACTTTCACTTTCACAGGTCTCAGCATAGCCTGGCCTTAATCTTGACAACAGCACAGCACCCATCATAGAGGCAGCTAGACCTGGTGGCCAGCCAGGATCCCAGCCAGGAGCTGAGGCACCTTGGACTCTCTTTAAAACCAGTAGAAAGAGCTGGGCACGTTGGCAGGGCAACACAGATCTTGGGTGGGATGGGTTACCTTCGGGACCTTTTTACATTTCTCCTTCTATGGCCAGTGCCAGGGTAGGCTGGGTAGGAGGACCCATGGCGTGGTGGAGCCCTGCATGGGGAGGCACCAGGACCTCAGCCTGGGTTCAGGAGAATTGGAAGAGGGATGATGACAGCCCCCCACCCTCCTGCAGACAACTCTGGTGGAAAGCCACAGCCACTCATTCCTGTGCCACCATCAGCACCAGCCACACAAATGTTTCCTGACTTGAATTCAGGCCAAAGTCTCTTCAGCCAGCCATTACTTCTAATTGGAAATTTCCCCAATTTTTTGCAGTTCCTTAGGACAAAGCTAGATTGGTTTGCCTTTATGCATCTTTTTATAATAAGAATGGCTTTTCTAGAATTTTGCTAACTTGTACAAGTCACCAAGAATTGCTGCAAATTGTTTTTTTTTCTCCTGTACTGTAATTCAGTATTTGGCAGTATTTTGCATTTGTACAGCAGCACAGGGAATCCTTGAAATGCTGCAGAACGCCAGCTGAGCTCACACAATAAATACTGACATTTTTGTGTTGACCACTGTAGGCTTTGATACCCTGTAGTGTTGTAAAATACTTAATTTTTAGAAACATGAGGCTTTATGCTGTCASCCAATAATATATGTTTAGCATAAGATAGGTAATCTGCTATCTTCTAGTGAAGATGGCTGAAGATGTGATCTTTGGAGCTTGGGTCAGTGAGATTTTTTTTTTTATCTAGCAAGAGCAGGACAACCTCCACTAAGCAGAAAACAGTAACTTTTCTGTTAGGCAAATTAAGATGGTTTGGTAATCCTATACCATAATATAACATCAAATATTTGCCATAATTTCATTCCTTTTAGCCACATTATTACTATATTTTGCAATATTTTAAATACATTTCTACAAACTAGAGATGAAGGACTTGGAGACACTTGACACCAAATCCCTGTGGAGAGCACCAGGTCCTTCTAGATTTCAAATGTACCACATCTGTGTTTACAAGGGAGATACAGTAAACATCTGCTRCTGTATATCAGATGGGACAGTGCTGGCTTTATATGCAATTCATGACAATCTTGAAGAAAATCGTATTAGGCCTTTCTATTTTCATTATCTCTTCTGTGACAGGAATATTCTCTGTGCCTTTGAAAATGCTAACAGCTGTCAAAAATAAATAAGSCACTTTTGACATGCTGCCTTTCATTGCAAGAGCTCTCAAAGTGATTAACTAATAGTGATCTTCCTGATTCTCACCTGCCTGTTCTTTCAGCCAGTATAATTGGTGCTTACCCATCCAAATACATACGTCTGCCTGTTTCTCTAAGCAGGCAAGTTTTAGAACAAAATGCATCAAATTGCGCTTATCCCAAGCGGGCCTGGCCCTTTAAGGATGAAGGGAGTTCCTGCAGACAAGTATCCTCTGTTTCAGTAATAACATTTTTTTTAATGATGCAGCCTGAGAGGAAGTGGAGGGTTTGGGGAGCAGGCATGGGAGAAGCAGCTGGGGGGCTGAGAAAGCCTCCGGAAAAAAGATCCCTATTTGCAGTGCCTGGGGTATCAAGGAGTGGTGGTGGGAGCTCTGTGAGCAGAGCGGGTTAATGTCTCCCTGCTGCCACAGGGAAAAAGTATCTCAGAGGCTGSCGGGAGTTGCAGTCCTGGGTTACACCAGCCTTCAGTATAGGATCCTGGCAGAAGTCCCTACCGGGAAGGGTATGGAGCTCTCTCTGCACACCGGTGTGTTTTGGAGAAATCCGAAGTGCTCCAAACATGGAGAAGCCTCTCCTCCGCTTGTCCTGTGTCCTGCACAGTCCTGCGTGGTGGTCTGGCTTCACGGACAAGGGTGCTGCACCTGAGCTGCTCTCTGCCTCTCACCCTGTGGGTGACATCCTCCCTGCCTGTTTCTCTTCCTACTCATTTCCCCCATCATCTTAGGAGTAGGGGCCACTTTAACCTAGGGACCATACCTTCTCTGCCCCACTCTAGGCAGCCCTGCTGGGTACAGGGACGTCATGTCTGGGAACATGTGTCCCACTGCTGCCCATGAAGGACCCTCAACCTGAAACATTTTCCATAGAGTAGGTGCCTGTAATTAATTTTTTTCAAGGAACTATAAGAACTGTGTTTTTTTGTTGTTTTTTTTGTTGTTTTTTTGTTTTTTAATAAAAAAGAGTGCCAGTGTTCACCTTTTATTTAATGGTCTGGTTGGTCAAAACATTCACTCTGAACACTGAATTCTTGAATTTGGACCTTCTTCCACACAAAGTTTCAAGCCTGTATCTTCTGTCTCTTGGAGAGTACCTMAATAACCAGTGCATGGGCAGACAGAAATGATATGTTTATGGGGGAGCCAGGCACTGTTGCCTGCTGCTAGGGGCACTCAACAGAGGGGAGGATTTTTGTGTTCCAGACTCAGGTGCTACTGTTATTTCTATTTGTATTTAATGCAAAAGCCACAAGTAGCGTGGGAGCTTTGCCTGTTGCGCTGCATGGCAGCATAGCTGCACGTAGGGGAATAGTTTGAACAACCATGAGGCTGCCCTTGCCTGGAGAGCAGGTTCTTTTTGGRCTATTGGCAGGAATTTGTGTCTCTTGGACTGAGAAAGGAAATCTTGGTCTTTTTTAGGYTGCAAGCCAGAGAGGTGATAGCTGCTTCTCCAGCTCAGCCTTGTCTTCATGTGCCTGTGTCRCCAGCAGAGATGGATCAGATAGGGAAGATTTTGGCTGTCTATGTGCCCATAGCAGAGCAGGGCAGAAGCTCCAGCTGGCACTGGGTGCTACTGTCTGGGCACAGCTGGGAGCAGGGCTGTCAGCACTGAGGATACTCCAAAATCAGCCAGAGATGGACATCTGGAGTTTAGGTGTCCCACAGTTCAGCAGCTGTGGCGTGATTATTTGGACCCAAGTTTTGGCCTTTGGTGTCTACCTAAGCTACCTAAGCCTAAGCTGTCTTTGGGATGTGATTCCCACAGCTTGGATAAGCATCCCAAAGCCAAGATTTCTGAAATCAGAAGGGAATTTGAAAATCTCATCCCTGCTGTAGCTACAAGCAGTTCTCTAGGGATCAGCCAGAAGGGGGCTCTGGTACTGTGAGGGTTCATCTGGCCTCCCAGCTCGGAAAGTCACTTCCATCACCCCTGGCTCATCTGATTTAGGATCCTCTCAGTCTCTGGAGCTTATACAGGGTGAATGGGTCACATTCATCCCTAGTTTAACTCCATAAAAAGCACATATAGGAAAAAACGTAATGCGTTCCATTTCAGCTCACACTGATGCACATTTGTGCTTGAAGGTAGGAAGGATCTGAGGCATTGTTCAAGTTTTTCAAAAACAGTAATTCATACTTAGCACAAATAGGGAAATGATGCACTATACTTTATAATACCTTATATGTCACACACACATACCCAGCATGTTGTATCATGTTCTGTACRTTTAAAACAGTATCTAGCAATAGCTGCCAATTTTTAACGCAAGAGATAAAGAACAGTGTATTGTGCTATATGATCTGGAAAACTGGGTAGAGAGGAACCTCATGAAGTTCAACAAAGGCAAGTGCAGTTTTCTGTATCTCGGGAGGAATAACCCCATGCACCAGTACGGACTGGGGGCCGGCCTACTGCAAAACAGCTCTGCAGAGAAGGACCTGGGTGTCCTGGTGGACAACAAGTTGAGCATGAGCCAGCAGTGTGCCCTTGTGGCCAAGAAGGCCAATGATATCCTGGGGTGCATTAGAAAGAGTGTTGCCAGCAGGTCAAGGGAGGTGATCCTGCCCCTCTACTCAGCCCTGGTGAGGCCTCATCTCGAGTACTGTGTCCAGTTCTGGGCTCCCCAGTACAAGAGAGACATGGAGCTACTGGAGAGAGTCCAGYGTAGGGCTAYGAGGATGATCAGAGGGCTGGAGCACCTGCCCTATGAGGAACGGCTGCGAGAGCTGGGCCTCTTYAGCCTGGRGAAGAGAAGACTGAGGGAGGATCTTATCAATGTGTGTAAGTACCTGAAGGGAGGGTGTCAAGAGGATGGGGCCRGACTCTTTTCATCRATGCCAAGTGACAAGACAAGAGGCAATGGACACAAACTGAAACACAGGAAATTCCACCTGAACATGAGGAAAAACTTCCCTGTGAGAGTGACAGAGCACTGRAACAGGTTKCCCAGAGAGGTTGTGGAGTCTCCTTCTCTGGAGATATTCAAAATCCACCTGGATGTGATCCTGTGCAACATGCTCTAGGTGACCCTGCTTGAGCAGGGGGATTGGACTAGATGATTGCCAGAGGTCCATTCTAACCTCAACCCTTCTGCAATTCCACCAAAAGAAAGAAAATTAACGATAATTTGAAAAGCCTTGGTACTATCAGACTTAAAAATTCCTCTGTTTTGCATTCAGCCCACTTCTGTACTTAACATACTTTTGGGAGCTGTATAAATAAATAACACTCTTAGTTCATGACAGCTTTGTAGAAAGACTCATTTGTAAAGTGGRAAGTGGTTTCATGAAGATCAGTCATAATCTCCAATTCCACTGCCACTATCATGAGTATAATCTGTAGTACAAAGTACTTGAGAMAAGAATTAGCTTTTGAATTTGAATAGGTCACTACAGTGTCTAGTCCTGCAGGTCTGACTCCCGATTCTGCAGTACGCTAACTCCTAACCTGTGCTCACCACTGCATTTCCTGAACAGTACTGGCAGATGAAATCACAATACAATTCCTACCCATAATTAGCCAGTATTATTAGTTATTTATTAGATTATTTATAGATTTTTTTTTATTTCTATGTTTCTATATTCTATTGCTCTGGGGGGGGAWGTCATACAGACAGGGTAGATGACGAAACACAAGTTGGGTTGGGGGGCCTCCAACGGGTGCAAACAGCTGGGGATGTGCGTTTGGGACATGGCTATRGGCGACCACCGTACACCCTTCCTGGGAAACCTGCAGGCATGACCACCTCTTTAAAATGCATGTATACCATGCATGCGTGCATGCAGCATGGGGAATTAGCAGGAGGAGCTGGAGATCTGTGTGCGATTGCAGGGCCATGATCTCATTGCAGTCATGGAGACATGGTGGCATAGCTCACATGACTGGAATGCTGCCGTGGATGGCTATRTGCTTTTTAGGAAAGACAGGCCAGGAAGGCGAGGTGGTGGAGCTGCTCTTTATGTGAGACAGCAACTGGAATGCATCAAGCTCTGCCTAGGGGTGGAGGAGGAGGCAGTCGAGAGCTTATGGGTAAAGATCAAAGGGCAGGCTAACACAGGGGACACTATTGTGGGTGTCTACTACATGCCACCTGACCAGGAAGAGAAAGYTGATGAGGCCTTCTATAGACTGCTGGAGGTAGCCTCACGATCACAGGCCCTGGTTCTCATGGGGGACTTCAACCACCCTGACATCTGCTGGAGGGACTACACAGCAAGGCACAAACAGTCCAGGAGGCTCCTGCAATGCACTGATGATAACTTCTTGTCGCAAATGGCGGAGGAGCCTACAAGGAATGGTGTCCTGCTGGACCCTGTCCTTACCAACAGAGAGGGACTGGTTAGAGATGTGAAGGTTGGGGGCAGCCTTGGCTACAGTGACCATGAGATGGTGGAGTTCAGGATCCTGCAGGAAAGAAGTAAGGTAACAAGCAGGATTGCAACCCTGGACTTCAGCAGAGCAGACTTTGGGCTCTTCAGAGACTTAATTGGTGGAGTCTCATGGGTTAAGGCCTTAGAAGGAAGGGAGGGTCCAGGAGAGCTGGCTAGTATTCAAACATTACTCCCTCCAAGCTCAAGAGCGGTGCATCCCTATGAATAAGAAGTGCAGCAGAAGGGGCAGGAGACCTGCGTGGGTGAACAAAGAGCTCTTGGCCAAACTCGGACAGAAGAAGAAAATACACAGAATGGGGAAGAGGGGACAGGCTACTTGGGAGAATTATAGGAATGCAGGCAGAGTATGTAGAGATGCTGCGAGGAAGGCTGAGGCCCATTTGGAATTGAGTCTGGCAAGGGATGTCAAGGACAACAGGAAGGGCTTCTTCAAACACATCTGCAGCAAGAGGAGGACTAGGGAAAATATGGGCCCACTGCTGAATGGGGCGGGGGCCCTGGTGACAAGGGATACAGGGAAGGCAGAATTACTGAATGCCTTCTTTGCTTCAGTCTTCACTGCTAAGGGCAGCTCCCAGGAATCCTGCAGCCTGGACGTGAGGGAGAAAGTCCACAGAAGGGAAGACTTTCCTTTAGTTGAGGAGGATAGGATTAGAGACCTTCTGGGCAGGCTGGACATCCACAAATCCATGGGCCCAGATGGGATGCACCCACGAGTACTGAGGGAGCTGGCAGATGCTGTTGCCAGGCCACTCTCCATCATCTTTGAAAGGTCGTGGAGAACTGGAGAGGTGCCTGAGGACTGGAAGAAAGCCAGTGTCACTCCAGTCTTCAAGAAGGGCAAGAAGGAGGACCCAGGCAACTATAGGCCAGCCAGCCTCACCTCCATCCCTGGAAAGGTGATGGAACAGCTCATTCTGGATGTCACCTCCAGACATATGGAGGAAAAGAAGGTGATCAGGAGTAGCCAGCATGGCTTCACCAAGGGGAAATCCTGCTTAACCAATCTGATAGCCTTCTGTGATGGAATGACTGACTGGGTGGATGAGGACAGAGCAGTGGCGTTGTGTACCTTGACTTCAGCAAGGCTTTTGACACTGTCTCCCATAACATCCTCCTAGGTAAGCTCAGGAAGTGTGGGTCAGACGAATGGACAGTGAGGTGGATTGAGAACTGGCTGAAAGGCAGAGCTCAGAGGGTCGTCATCAGTGACATGGAGTCTAGTTGGAGGCCTGTGGCTAGTGGAGTCTCCCAGGGGTCAGTACTGGGTCCCATCCTGTTCAACTTCTTCATCAGTGACCTGGATGAGGGGACGGAGTGCCTCCTCAGCAAGTTTGCTGATGATGCCAAGCTGGGAGGAGTGGCTGACACATGTGAGGGCTGTGCTGCCCTTCAGAGAGACCTGGACAGGCTGGAGAGTGGGGTGGAGAGGAGCCTCGTGAGGTTCAACAAGGGCAAGTGCAGAGTCYYGCACCTAGGGAGAAATAACCCCATGCACCAGTACGGGCTGGGGGCTGACCCTCTGGAGAGCAGCTCTGCAGAGAAGGACCTGGGAGTGCTGGTGGATGACAAGTTGACCATGAGCCAGCAATGTGCCCTTGTGGCCAAGAAGGCCAATGGTCTCCTGGGGTGCATTAGGAAGAGTGTTGCCAGCAGATCGAGGGAGGTGATCCTGCCCCCCTACTCAGCCCTGAGGGGGCCTCATCTCGAGTACTGTGTCCAGTTCTGGGCTCCCCAGTACAAGAGAGACATGGAGCTACTGGAGAGAGTCCAGTGTAGGGCTACAAAGATGTTACAGGGACAAACTCTTTTCAGATGTCCCCTGTGACAGGACAAGAGGCACTGGGCAGAAATTGAAGCACAGGCAGTTCCGCCTGAACGTGAGGGGGAATTTCTTCCCTGTGAGAGTGACGGAGCCCTGGAACAGGTTGCCCAGAGAGGTTGTGGAGTCTCCTTCTCTGGAGATMTTCAAGGCCTGCCTGGATGCAACCCTGTCTAACATGTTCTAGGTGACCCTGCTGAGCAGAGAGGTTGGACTAGATGATCTCCAGAGGTCCCTTCCAACCTTATTGATTCTATGATTCTATGATTCAATTTCTATTTATAATTATTTATAAATTCTATGTATTATCAGAAGCTAACTGAAGTCACTTACTTTATTTTTACTGATAAATAGATGAAGCAGAAGAGCTGAAAAGGATGGKTTTTGGAAAGGCAGAAATAAATGTATTTGGAGAGCACTAAATATTGAAATAAAACACCACATCTGGTATGAAAGTTAGCATAGTAATTATGTAAATAAAAACCGGGCTGAAATGGTCGAACATTCTTCAAAAGTGAGAGCTAATGGCCTTCTTTCAATGTATATATACCTTTTTAATCCTAAGTGCTAAGAATTYGGAGATTTTTCAGCATGAATGACATCATTAGAGCCAACATTGATGTGATGACAACTCGAGCATTATCTAAAAAACAGTTTGGATCACAGGCTTCATAACTTCTYTCCCTCTTTTGTCCCTCTGACAATCATGCTCTTCTCCCCCATCCTTGGTTCTCTTTCTTTTCCCATGTTATGTTCAAAGAAATACTGTTTTTTCAAGACTCATTTTCATTCTCTGGCTGCTTACATTTCTGCACTGAAGGGAAGGTCTTTCAGCTAGCATAAAGTGTCCTAACTCTGCAGACTTTGACGATAACTTTGACCGGGTCTGCACAAGAAGTTTCTTGGGTCTGTAGCACTGTAGATTTGTCATCTTTGTGATCTTCTACTTCGACAGAGTTTTTGTAGATTCAGTTGTGTGTATATATGCRTATATAAAGTTCCTCGTTCATCTCTGCTAAACTGATGTGTTCATAAGGAAAGCTTACTTTTGCCAGCACATGCTTTTATTGGCATAAAGTATATCAGCAAGTCTCTTTTAATGAGGATGAGGCTTAGCAGTCACCTAATTCTCACCTAATGCTCCCTTTGTCTCTTTCTTCCTCTTCTCGAGCCCTCTGTGTTCTCCAGCAACATTTTGCAGTTGGATCAGSCACCCTTTCATTAAGCTAATTCCCCCTCTGCTTTCAAGATTGCCTTCAAATATCTTCCTTCCCCTGAGAATTCACTCAGCGTGCCCTCTGGCACTACCTGCCTTTCCACTTGCTCTTTTTGTTCGTATTTTCTACATTTGGATCATCCTCTCCTTAGGTGGGGGGATCTTGCTTCCTACACTTGTGTAAAGAGATGCTTTCATGCCCAGTGCTGCAGAAGGAGTGGAATCCTGGCCAAGAGAAAAATGCTTTCAAGTTCTGTTCTGAAATTTCAGCTGTAATTTTGCTGTTGGTTAGGCAAATTGATACCACCATTTAAAATCTACTAGTATAATCTCCAGAAACAAAGAAAACCCCTAAGCTCAGCAATTAGAAAATGGGTGAAGATTACTTTCCATAATTGCATTATGATTTTAAAAGATCTAGATATAGGAGTGAATAGCTATTTCACCTTTATCATCATTCAACACCCAAATCTACCAAACACACCCCTGACTTGAAAGAAATCTAAGAAGAGGAKGCATGTCAATTACTGTAATCCTTAAATTATGCATACTTTTCAAAATCTTCTATCAATGCATTAGGTGTTTCTTCATGGGTGGTTTCTGCACTTCCTTCATAAAGCATAATAAAACATTGTTTTATTCCAATAAATGTTGTGCCTTAGGTGCTGCTATTTGTTTCTAGGAATTAGTTAATTTAGAAAATTAGCTCATGTCATACATACTTAAAAAGGAATTTTGGTCCATCAAATCCTGCATCTTCCTTCCAGAAGTGATCAGTGTGTGGAGGAAAATGTTCTGCTTCTTTTCCCCAGAAGGGACACAATTATTCAAAAAATGTTAATGTGGAAGACAGACAGAAGAAAAGCTTTTCCTTCAATAACTGAAATAAAATCTTTCGGATCTGACTATATCAGAGAGATGCAAATACAAGATTCTGTTTTCTATTTAAGAACCTTAAAGTTAGTGCATCTGTGAGCTGCAAAGGTAAGCACTATGTAAATATAAAAATATGCAATGAAAGAAAAAGATATATCATCATCTTTTTGTAGCTTATATGGTAAAAATAAGAGGGGGGAGCCTACTTGCATGACAAAGAAGGTAGAGCCTTAGGCTACAAATTTTGGAGAGAGTGCTCATTCTCAAAGTTAAGCAGGAATATAGATTATTCCCARTACAAAGCCTGAATATGCTCAACTGGGCTTGAGGCAGAAGGGAGCTACTCTCCCTTGTTTACATGAAGAATTTCTGTTGCTTTACTGCTCCTGACACTGTGGTGCAGCCTCCCTGGCTGGATTCAGTTCTGTAAGGGCAGCTCATTCTCATGGCTGGACTCTTTGTGCTGGTAAAACAGTGTTTTAATTTTAATGTTTACATCRTATAAAACCTGACGGCACAGCAGAATGTCTCTTTTGAAAGCTTCTGTCACTCCTGTAGGAGGTATGTCATTGATATTTCCTAATTTCCGTGTCATTGTTAGTGCCATGAACCCTTTCTTTTCACGTGCAGCCTTCAGACCTGAATAGAATATGAAACTGGACAAGCTCAAATGCTCTTTTGAGCCTATTGACTAAGACCGTTAAAGCACAAGAGCATCATGGCTAACATCAGCCCCAGCCACCTTTGCYGCTCTAGCTCTAAGATCAAATATCTCCTAGAGGGATAGCTGGGGACGGCCTCCAGCCTGCCACCTGGGCGAGGGCTTCTCTGTCCTGCTCCGTCATGGGTCTGAGCTGCTCTGCCTCAAACCCTGGCAGGAGTTAGGCTGCGCCACATCCTATGTTTTAATTAATCCATGGTTATTCATGAGTGCTAACATTATCTCATATGTTCTGCTTCTTTATCATCTGCCAGCACACTCCTATTCCTCACAGTGATTGTAAGCATGGCAGAAAGGAGTGGTGTAAGTTCACAACTCCCTTTTTTATCTAGAATATTTTTTTTCCTGCTGGAATTTAGGATATGTTTCTGAGAGCAATTAAGAGTCTGATTGCAATTACCTTATTTGCATATACTAATCAAGTAATTGCWAATGTTTAACATCCCTTTTTGGAACATTTGTTTGTGGCTCTCCACACTCAGGTGTAATAGCAAGAGGCATCAAACTGGTAGCCTCAAAGCCAAGCCCTCTCTGCAAAGAAAAAAAGCCCAGGCATCAACAGACTAGGGGACTAAATCTCATGGTGACAGACTGACTCAGATTGTGCCTAGAGAGTCTGTTATAACACTGCTGMCAGATAAGACTATCAGTTAAATGCTAGTCTAGCAATGGTTTTTGGAATATGATCTTCAGAAAGCTGGACTTGGATGATAAATTTATTTTATGGAGTCTCTGGACAGATGGATTTCATGTGCTATTTGAATGTATCCTGAGCCATCCAGTTCTCCTAACAGGCTGTAAAGAACAGCAATCATTAAGCATGACTTGTTGTTTCTTTTTTCCTTGAGATGTGTATCTAGAAAATTATTCTAATGCCATAATCAGGTCATCAAGAAATGCATGATCTGCAATTAGCAATCCAGTGCATGGAATGTCATATTCCATTGTTATCAGAAAAAAACACATAGGCATATTTTTTGTTACTGAGTCGATATCCTGGAAACTATTTGCTGAGATAAACGTTCTAAAAGAGCTCTAGTTTCTGACAAGTCGTGAGGCATCATGTTTTGCTTTGGTAATCCACTGCAGCATTTTAGGAGGTAGATCAAAATTGCTTATAAGAAGCTAAGAAAAGCTGCCCTAAAACCTTTTCTGCATGTGTGGGTGTGTTCTAATTAGAACTTGGGGAATAATGAATAATTTGTCCACAATCTTTCACCTCTTTTATTTGCAAATTGTCCACAACGAGATCACAGTTTTCTTACTAGAAAGTGTTTCTTACTAGAAATTATTCCTTGTACCTCATTTATTTTTTGCTTTTCACTCTTTTCTACCTTTCTTTTTCCCACTCTTTGTATCCTATTCTTCTTTCTTTTTCTTTTTTCCCCCCTGTGGACTCTAACCACATGTAGTTGGTGTATCACTAACTACCTTTGTACATGCTACATATGGCTGAATTGTTTTTAGATTCTTCTCCTGGCTGTTCTTTGCCCCTAAACCTGTGAGTCGTCTAGACCCATGCAAAATGAATGTAAAATGGTATCAGCTCAGAATGGGGATGTTTTATGCTTCTTTTGTGCTCAGTTTGTACYCTTAGAAATGTTTACATAGGTGCAAGGTAAAAGAAAAGCAGATCCCTTTAGTTTGTCTTATTTCTTTACATTTAGCTGCTCGGGTGATTTTGCTAAAGCTGCTCTATTTTTACCTCACATTCTTCTGTTCTGTGCAGCTCATTCTTTTTTCCTRTTTCCCGAACTTTTCCTTTGTTTTCAGCACAGCTATCAAAGCCACTATCAAAGAATTATAAAGGCACATATTTGCCTGAGAAGGAATAGCACTGATAGCTCAGCAATTACAGTAGCTCATTTGCATTTCTTTCTGATCAGGAATGGTAATCTGGATATTACTGGACTACTGTGCAGAAGTTTAAAAGTTGTAGTTTCCCAGCCTATGTTACCTTTCTGAGACCCATTTAGACATTGCAGTCCCTGTGCATGACAGATCTTTTACTAGTTTACAGCAATTCCAGGTCCAACAACAGTGCTAGACATTACATTTGGATCTAGTAATTTCTACCTGTTAGCATCAGACCTGTGCAAGCAGTCTTGCTCACCCAAGCTAAAAGACTCTCAAGTAAGCCGCATAGTTGCAAGTTTTGTTTTTCTCTTCTAACCTGGAATAAATCCTTTAATTGCAGGTTCAGAATATGCCTTGGCAGAACGCCGTGCAAGGCCAACGCGATCATATAGAGGCTGAGGGGAAATAGATATGCTAATATCCCTAAGAGGAAAGGAAAATGTGTGAAAATAATTTCTGGCCTTTGGACACATAACATCTTYGATTATTAAAATCAGCATACTACAGATCTCTCCTGTGCCCTTAAATTTTCTTGGCCTCAGTGTGCCTTTGAGAAAAGGCTCTCTCTTGTTTTTGTACAGGGATCCTGCTATGCTTTGTTACTTTTGCTATAAATACCTGCAAACCACTACTGAACGTGAGACACCAGGCACTGAAATAGGATCATGTTTCCTTTTCAGGAGGAGTGGTTTCTTCAAGTAACAGATGACTGAAATSAAGAAATGAAGTTGGAAGGAAGCAGCATGGTTGAAATAGTTTAAAAAGAGAGAAGGGAGCCAGATTTTGGATAATTTTAAAGTATTGCTTATGGTTCATAGTGGAAGAGAGGCGTATTAGCAGCAGAGCCATGCCAGAGAGGTTTAGTATGGATGTGTGATGTGTACTCAGAAGGAACAGCCACTCCAGCGCTGCCTCAGGCGCTGCGCTGGGCTTCTCACTGTCGCTTTCAACGGACTAGAAAAAAGCAAACAAGCTGCRAAAGCTAGTTTTTTTGCAAAAAGCAAAAAACTAAAATTTATCTTTTAATTCTAAAGAAAGTAACAAAGAGAAGTTACAACCTTGGCTCTTAAAAAACCTTAAACTGTCTTACCTATAGAAATGCTATTACCATAACATTAATGCTTTTGAATTATTGCAGTTTCCTCTGGTGTGCAATGCTGAGAGGTTTTTGTTCTTCCAGTTGGGGAGTTCCTTTCGACTGCTTAGGCAGTGCAACTGAAATGCACAAAGTAAAACCCAGAAAAATCTGTCTGCTCCAAAAATAAATATCTCAAATATTGACAGCTCTATTACTGTAAAGCAGGTGGGGAAACCCTAGGAGAAGTGGCTTGCAAAAAAAAAAAAAAAAAAAAAAAAAGGTATTTGTTCCCTCCTCTGTTCTTTTATTAACTGCCCCCCCAAAAACATGAGTTTTTAAAATCTATTTCTCTACTTTCTATCTATCTTAGCAGTCCATCGAACTTGTGAATTTTGCTACCTCATTTTCAGGTATATGCCTTGAACGCATTAAAAGTTATCTGTGTACTCAATTTTTTTCTGAAAATCAGGGCTGTTTAAAAAGATTTTATCAAATTAAAAAAAATTGTCAATTGCTGCATTGTTTAGTTGCTGGTGTTCATCGAGTGGTTGCAGGTTTAAATCAAGCATTAAAACAGAGTTACATGCTTCAGAGCATATTAAATTCATTGGCTTTCTACCCCGGGGCCTAACCTTGGGGACAAAAATAAACCTGAAACACTTGGGTGAAGTATAGGTATGCAAAGCGTGCTTTCCTSTGTGCTGGAAGAACCAAAAATATTCCAGCCTGCTACTTCTTCTAGCGTCGGCGACCGTGGGTACGTTGCATGCACAGCTTCGCCCAAAGCTGGTTCGTCAGCTTTTCCGAGCACAGATGAGAACGGCCGAAAGGTTTGTTGGCAAAGCCGCGAGCTCTTACGATAAGAAATGAGGAGTGCAAGGTAATACCCGGCACCTGAGCCCGCCTGTTCCTGTGCTTCTGACCGAACGCGCTCCTCGGTGGCTGAAGGCCCTAGCAGGGAAAAATGGCTTGTCACGGCCACTGCGGCGAGCGCTGGTCCGCTGCTGGTGCCGCTCGCCTCCCGGGCGGAGGGAGCCCAAAGCCAACACCGCATCCGACCGCTCCATTTCGTCCCCGTTGTCCGCAGTTCCGGCTATTTCGACCGATACTTTCACTGAATAAAGTCAAATGCTGTAATGTTGAAATAAAMGATAAGGTACAGCAAAGGAGAAATGGAGGTGCACCAGGTATTCCTACTGCGGTTTGACGTCTCTGTCCCGAGCAGAGCAGGGGCTGCGGGTGTCCGGCCGGCTCCCGCAGCGCCCGAGACTCGGGGACCCTCGGGTGCTTCTTGCTTTTCGGTGCGAGTTTGTTGTGCACGAGGTGCCAAATCTCCGCTGTGGAAACAGCCAACGGCTTGATCCTTGCGAGCTGCTCACAGGCCATCGCCCAGGCCTCTTCCACCACTGTTCCCTCCTCCCTCCCTGCCTTCTCCTGCCACCGAGCGTCTCGGGAAACTCCGCGTTTGGTGCTTAGCCTGGGCACTTGGGGGAGGCAGCTCCATAGATTTTAGCTTGCGGTACTGCATCAGAGTCGCTTGCAGCACCATAACCTAGTGACAATAATCTAATGCGAATAAATGAACGATAATGTGAGATGGCTTTAAAATGTGCAGCAGTGATAAACATTTATTTTGTAACAGCGTTTATCACAGCAGTTCTTTTCATGTCAGGGATATAATTAAGTGGTCTGTGAAGATGTAGTCACGGCACAGAATGATTCTCATATTGCTTTAGACTGGCAGGCTTTTAAAAATCTCCTGGGCCAGATTCTTTACTCCTTTGCACCTAGTATCATCAATTTTGCCAGAGGAAAAATCAATCCAATCAGAGCAGTCACTTTGCACTGTGGGAAATGACTTGGTAAGGTGAGAAGCAATGAAAAGCCTGCACTGCATTGCCTTTAGTACTTTCTCAACTTAATTTTTCATTATGTTATATATTTTCTTGTATCATTTTCCTTATAACATATCTTCTTTTCCTGCTTGATCTTAATAACTGGATATTTGCAGCTGATAAAAGAAAAGCATATAGGATAAATATGAATCAAGACTGGCAAAAAGGAAAAGTTTCAGGCACCCTTGAAAATAATGACATCATGTCTCTGCCTGAATTTGGTTGCTGACCTTCTTTCTCTTCATGAGTTTATTTTTTCTGCAGTCTCTCTGTTGTCATTTTACCCAAYAGAGATGATCATAGGTATTTGAAAAGTAACACAGACCACTATTGAAACATGGCTGGAAAAATTGTAATAATCAGGGATTAGCTAGAAACCATATATATTTTCGTCTGTGGGYAACTTGTTTAGGTCTAATATGAAGGTGAACTTAGGTTTAAATAAGGATGTCTCAGGGATTCAAGGCCTTCTGCACCAGCTGGTTGGGAGTGTCAGCCCAGTTGTCACTGCAGCTGGTAGTAGTCAGCAGCTTCTTAACAGACTTGGAGACCAAGTGGACTGTAATCATTTTTACTCTCAGTGCTACAAGAAGATGATTTTTTCTTTTTCTTTCTTTTTTTTTTTTAACCTTAATATAGCAAATTACTTAAGCACAAGCTTAACTTAGAGCATGTGAATAGTCCCAGGGAAATGAACAGGTCTTCTGTGTATTCTGAAGCACCTACTGAGTATGGAAAATCCTCTTCTGAAAACTAAGCATTTGCTTTGCAAAACAAAGCTTTAATCAATGTTTAATTATAAATGCTGGTATTTCAGACAGTTTATAGATAAAATATCACTGTATGTATGACTGTTTCACAACAGACATTTAAGAAATGAATGTGCAGAGAGAACACATCATACTGCATAAAGCAACCCACGTCTGTAGTTAATAACGCATTTTGTGGAGCTTGTACTTAACTGAAACATAAGAGAAAATTGCTTCAGGAGACTGAAGTATGCAAAGACGCATAGCAAGCATTTATGGTGGCCTCAGTCACATGCATGGCAATAAAAATATAAAACGTGTCCATCTGGTTTAAATAAATGGAAATGTATGTTCTGAGTTAATGAAACATACTTAGAAGACAGTAATTCCTTCTCCTACCGTGAAGTTGGGAGGTAGTGTCACCTAGTGCTCCACACAGTGAGTAAGGCCCTAGTGAGTAGGAAAAGGGCTGAGTACATGTGTAAATATTTCCAGATGTGGAGCTGTGTAGTCAAGACTACTGCACTTTATTTTTAATTTTGGTCATTGACTTGTTTTCAGTAAGTGTGCATGGATAAACTCTTCCYAGGCACCAAGTCATTTAGAAACCAAAGTCTTGATTTCCAAGTAATAGAAATATTCAGACCCAGAATCTCAAAGGCTTTGAAGAATCTTGGTCCCTGTGGGTCCCCAAGGGCCACCAAGGCTCTAGGTTTAGCAGTGTGAGTGTGCCTCTGGCCTCCCACGTTAGCTGATCACCCGCATTGCTGTGCGTGTTGACTCCTGTGCTCAGGTTGGGACTTGGCTGCCCAGCGGGCACGGAGTGATTTGAGCCTTGTGGTCCTACGAAGCTGAGCCTAAGCCTGAGCACAGCTCTGAATGCAGTATGGACCTGACCTTTCGAAATGGAGAGCAAGTACCTGAGCAGATTGAATACTCCTGCAAAATTTAATTTGTTTATATGAAAACTGCTTTTTCAACATGAGGAGCAGGTCAGACTATTCTGAACTGTGGGTCGCTAAAAGATATCCAAAGCTGCTCATCAGTTGGCCGATACCAAAGGCTATAGCCAGCGGTCCAGTAAAAGAACATWTTTACTTCCTTTAATCCTTTGGAAATAAGTGGAAATCAATGGAAAGAAGATCATTTTCCAAGTATCCTGAGTGTGAGCCCCCTCCCAAAAACTGAAGACAACTACAAATTGTTTGTAAACTAGAATGTGGAAAATGATGTTCCTTGGGAGTGGCATCTCTCTGCCYAAAACTGTCCTGGCCCTTGCAGAGACTCCTTGCACCGGCTCTGCAGTGCCAAAGGGCCCTGGGACACCGAGGAGGATGCCCTTGACRTGGGGTGCCATCCCCTGTACCTAGGCTTGTCAAGGGACAAGGAGAAGGAGGGATTAGGTACAGCTGTTACTGCTATAGTCCTGCAGTGCAATATTGCTACAGGAATTTGGAAAAAAAAAAAAATCCTGGAATCTGTAACAGCAGTTATTACAGTTCGTCCTGGAAGAGAGCACACAAGTCATAAGCTCCACACGGCTGGGCACTGAGGAATGGAGCCAGGAGGGCTGCTGGGCTTTTAAACCACTTTATTTATACCCCACTGGGCTACTGCCTCGCTCGTGGTTGGAGAGATGGTAGAGACTTTGACAGGGCTCTGCATTATTCTTGTCTTTTTAASAACTAAGGAAATTACACACAAAACAGCAGTTCCTTACATTCTGGTTTCTAGTAAACATATGACAGAATCTCACATATACCAAAGGAGTATTGCAGCTAGCAGAAGTCTAAATGTTTACAATTATGGAAAAACATCAGCAAGTTACTGACCTGAACTTTGCATCTTTTAAATGCGCATATCAAAAATTTCATACTGCACATTTCACGAATAACCTTAACTCTGCATCTGAGCCAGCCCAGCTTTGGGATGGAAAACTGCTTGACACAATGCAGCAAGGAGGCTTTTGAAATTTACTGCCAGTTCCTTATCAAGGAGACCTTTAGGTGAATCAGATAACAGCCTGGCTGTATCCCTTAAAACCAGACTCTGCATGCACGTTCAATTATTTTGTGTGAATGCAGTGAGTAAGAATTGAATTAACTCTTCTCCCAGCCAATACATCTTATCATTTCCTGACCTTAAAGTGATGCTTTGAGAAGAGTTTGTGGGATGCAGAGAAGACAGCAAAAATGTAACATTTGATGAAGTCTCTGATCATATATTATTTGCTTTTGCCCAATAAATTCTGTTCTGGTAGTTTCTTTGGCTGTTCTGCTGACGGATGAGGTAGGATCATCCAGTTAGGGAGGAGAGACAATATTGCAAGATCTCTGTGATCATGGGCAAAATTAATTTTGTAGAAATTGTGTGAGAATAGCATCATGTGCCACAAAAAGGAGTGAGCATTTTTAATTGATTAAGAAACAAAGATAAATTACTAGGTTCATGAGCAGAAAATATTAACTACATTTGGATAACGAATATGTTTGGTGAAATCATAAACTAARTGCAGATGTTACGCAAACACAAAAAGGAGACAATCTGTGGTTAATTGTGCACTTAGCTACATTAATTTGTACTGAACAACAAATACTATTTACTGTGTGTTGTGAAATGGAAACTTCTACAATAAATTCTATTTCATGAACAAGATTTTTCTGATGAACACTTACCTATCAGGTTCCAGCTTAGCACTTTTCGGCATATCCATCTTTCCCTTCGAAAAAAATGGGGGTTTTGAATACATAACCTACCAGGATTGCATTTAGGATATTACAGTAGATCCTGACATACTTAGTTGCCTTAGGGTAAGTCAGAATTACTTAAAATATGAACTCCTGCATCTAGCAGAATGTTTATCAGCCACAGCCAGAGGAATGCACTTTATAAACATCAAGTGGTATTTATTTCTGAAACAGTTTGTTTTAAAAACCTCTTTTTGATAGACATTGGTTTTGATACATGAATATTGGAGAAAGTATATGCCTAATTTTTATTTGTATAGTAAGGTAATATATGATCATGTAAATTAAGACATTTATATACAGATAGAAAATGTATCACAATTCAGAACCTCACAAAATCTTGTAAGTAAATTTTTGGCCTAATAAAAGCTATGTGATGAATGTATGGAATTCAAAGAATGTATTTATCTTGGAAGCTCTTGGGATCTTGTTCTTGGGTTTCTCTGGAAAGCATATGGCATTTTTTTGGTGTAACAGGATAGGACAGGTACAAGGAAGCATTTAAGAAATAAGAGGTGAGAGGACCTCGAGGCATTGAAGATTACAATTTATTATAAGAAGTATAAAAAAATGGAAATACTGTGATACATTTGAAGCTTAATAACCACTTAAGAAGCAATTTTGCAGGCAATAACTCAGAACACAGTACATATCACAATGAATACCTTTTGTAGTAAATTCTGATATTTCCTTTATGGGGTCAAGGAAAAGAAGCAAGGTAGGAGGAGAGTATCAGTTACCCTCTTCAGCATCAAATGCTCTCTCACCTTCATGTTTTATCAAAGTCTAACAAGGATTTCCCAGCTCCATGAGGCCTCCCAGGACCTTGCACAGGAGCAGTCAGTGTCCCCTTGGTGTTGGTGTGTGTGGTGCAGGAGTTACCAGATTCTGCTTAACCTGTTTATCTTGGTTTAGAGTAGTTACATCTGCAGCATTTAATTCCTAAGAAATAGTGATTAGCCACTGGACAAACTGGGTGGGAGGAAGGAAACGGAAGGTGTCGAAGACTAATTTTCTGGAAATTTATCAGCATCGTCATAAGGTGATTAAAGGGTAAATTCCTAACTAAAAACAGTGGCAACAGCAGGCAACAGGTTTACACAGTTATTTCGCATCCTAACAATCAAGGATAGAGGGTTGTTCATTGTTATCTGTGGAAGAGCTCCTCTAACCCAAGCGTTTCAGAGTCTGGCCTAACTAGCTAAATTTGATATTCATTACAGATCATTGTCTCCAACAACATTTATATCTTGAACATAAATCCATTCCTTCTTCACTCAAGGCTCCGAGGCTCCATAAAGTGGCAATGTTCTCAGGRCTTTTAAAGTCACCTGGTGATAGTCCCAGGGTTTTTACAGTCGTCGCATTTTCCACTATGCCTTCACCTTCTTGGTAATCCCAACCTCAAACTAGCAGCAAAGCCTGTGTTTAACTCTTGGTTGAGGAGCCTTCTTGCTAAAATCTGGAGCTGGTCTGACCTAAATCAGTGAAAGCAACATCGAGAGGGGCAAAAATTACTACTTGCACTCCCGGACGTGCTGCTAGCATGTTTGGTTTAGCTCAGGTTTGACTTTGGAAAGAAAGAACTTTATCATCCTGGGCCACATAAAAGAGGTTTGATAACTCTGGGAAACTAGACAAAGACTCTTCCTTCTGAGATGCTTTCTGTTCCTATGACCGCATTTTCATACAAGAACATAATTTCCCAGCACCCACCTCATTTGCAGAGAGGTCTTTCGTGTACCCACACCAGTAAGAGAAGCCCATCCTGCTGCTGTATTTCTCACCACTACTACCCTTTTCCCCTTCTCGACTCCTGGCTCAAGTTAGGCTTGCATGAAAGGTTTGAGTATTTGTGACAGTTGCGTGTAAAGTGCACACACGATAAAAAGGGTCTACCTCAGCATAGGCATGTGTTCTCTGTTAGTCCGAGTGTTGGAAAGGACAGGCCAAATCCATACAATCAGAAACTCGTACAAAGGCATTTGTTACCACCTTTTTGTTACCACCATCCTTTAACAATGGATGTGCTGTAATAAAACAGCATTTCATAACACTCCTGATTTTGCTTTCAATAATCACATTTTGGCAAATCTTCTCTTCTGCAGCAGGCAAAATGCAATTAAATGGTGTCAGATGTAAGGGAAAAATAATGAAACTTTTCTTTCATAAATCATAAAACCCTAAGTCTTTTCAGTCTTGTAATGGTCTTGTAATCCAGCCCCTTGCTTACATTACTTTATCTTTATGAAGGTGATAAAGAAAACATAAGACAGTGCACTTGATTATAAATTATAATTTTATGAGCATTGAAAAATGCAAACTTGCAAAGCTTATGTTCATGCTTATGTGTCCACATATTTAAGTGCTAGCAGATGTTCAATGATCAATAAAACTCAATTTATATACATTATTCTGAAGCATCCTTGGTCATAAATACAGACTGGGAATGTCTAACTTCACTCTGAGTAAGAATGATGATAATCAACTATAAAGTTACAGTACAGAATTGTTATTGTGGCGAGTTTTATTTCAGCTCCAGAAATAAARCAGTTATTGATTTTCATCCAGATTGCTGGGACAGAACTCATGATTTAGAACCTAAATTCTGGATTTATGGAAGCAGCAAATGCTTAAAATTAACTTAAACATTGTCAGGCATGGTTGACTGAAAAGGAYCTGTTTATTACAGTCACCTAACTGTCCCCAGTGACTATAAGCTTTGTAGCTGAATTGTGGGGTTTGCCCTGGTCATGATAAAAAACCATACCTTTATCGGGGAGTGATCCCCATTTTGCACAGAGGAAAACGGGTTCATAGACGTACTTGATTTCAGGACTGACACCCCAAGCTCACTATATAAAAGCAAAAACTAGAATAATCTTATGTAGGTGTCAGATATCGCATAGGAGCTCCAGTCTGCCAAAACAGAGTATGATTGGAAGAATGAACTCTTCTGAAGCCAGGTATCTAGCAGATATAATAGAAAATGGGTTAACTACATCATAAAAACTGGAACAGAAAGAATCACTTTTCTGCACTTCGCATTTTAAATAAATAAATAAAGATAAAATTTAAAACAAAAGAAGCAAAATAGGGACAGTGACATGTTCTCTTGTTTTTTCCTGTCCTTCCACTGCATTTTGTCTGCAGAAAAAGCAAACTCAGCAGAACCGGACAACAGTAAAATGAGACCAGTCCATTTCCCCTCAGCTGTAGAGTTACTTCATTGCTGCACACTGGAATTCTGGGCTTTCCTGATCCTGCACTTTCCTTGGATAAGAAAGCAGTATTTGTTCGGGCAGGGATTTTAACTTTGCCTATGGTGTTGCCAGACTCCTAGCCTATTCCTTTGGCATGCAAAGCCAGCGCAGCTCGCTCGCAGCTCGGATGTTGCTGCTGCCCGTCCCCTTCCAGCATGGACAATATACAACTCCCTTCCTCTGCGTCAGTGAGGAATTTGCATTCAGGAGAAACAGGTTAGGCAGGCCGCTTCCCAACCGCCAGCTCCTGGGAGAACAATTGTGCACAGTTGCAACCCCCAGGTCATTTTTCAAAGTTACTAGTTATTGTAAAGTCCAGATTTTTTTTCAAATATAATCTTAAATTATTATCTCTTTTGTAGAAATGCTTACCTTTCGTTGGTAGCCGTAGTTTAAATAAAAGGATACAGTCTGTGGAGTTAGTCTATAAATCTCTGCACCTAACTGCCTTATGTCTGGGGAAGCAGCTACTTTAAGTTTTTYTTTGTTTTGCTACTTGAAGTTGTTTTTCTAGATACAACAGGGCTTATGTTATTCTTGGTTAAGACTAAGTCTACAAAGAGCATAGCCATTAAACTTTCAACTGCAAATTTTCTTAATATAAGCCTCCTTTGAAACATGATGAATAGTAGAACTCAGAGATGCTTTTGTTCTCCCTGTAGATGTTTACTTTCTTCATAGATTCTTTTGAAAGGGTGTGTTGTATTTTTTGGTTAAATTATTCGTATATAGGCAACACCTATATTCAGTTATAAATAGTATCTATCAACAAATGCTTTTATTGATAGTGAAAAGAATTTTCTGACAACACACGTTTTTGCTGGCTTACCCAGTTAAAGCCCCCATTTTCATCCCAAAAGTGGTCCTGATTCAGAATCCACAAAAATCAGCAGGCACCTTTTTGCTGACTGTAGTGAGCTTTGAATCATGTTCTTGCTACTTCTGTACACAGTGACAGTATTGCTGGTTATTKTTGTCATTTCCTGACTTACTGCTCAGATGCTCCTTTTCTACCTAACCCACCTATAATGGATTTCCCTTCCCAAGAGGCTGTAGGATATTTTTCCYGTATAATTCTCCTGCCAAACAGGCCCCTGAGAGTTCACACATGCTAGCRTGCTGATAAGGGTTTTCACACTGAAATGAAAAATATATCCTTTCCTAAAAGCACTGGCATGTATTCTTGCTGGAGCAGTCTGAACTGCGTGCAAAGCAATGTCATGCCACCCTCCACTGTGACCCAGCTCCGCAGAAATGCACAATGGAAGGTTGAGCTGGTGCTTGGAAGGAAGACTCAGCGGGACAACCCAGGTTTCCACACTGAGACAATATTGTTGCTGGTTCAGCAGACAGCCGTCTTCTGGGGCATTAGCAGCAAGCCAATTTCACAACATGCTATCTCTAACTTGTCACTGGTATACGTCTCCTTATGCCATGCTGCTGTATACTGAACTGTTTCAACCACTGTGTGTGCATGTCTGTGTGTGTTACTGGTATTCATTTAATACATATGCACAAACAATAAAAATAACTAGAATGCCTTTTCATAAGATCTTTGCTGAGGCAAGGATATAGCTTTGAGGTAATTCATTATCATTTAACAACTCTTATTAAAACAAACGTAGTTTTACGCTTGGCAGGATTTGATCGTGGTTAACCTCAAGAATTACATACCTCATCCTTTCATACACATAGCTTTCATTTATTAAACTGAGAAAAAGTTATGTGCATAAATCATGGAGAGAATATAAGCAACAGGGAYAGGATATAGAGCCCAGTAATGAAATATGATCTTCATTTTAGTAATCATTTCTTGATGCTGTGAGATACATCTGGAAGCTACAGTTACAATGTAAAGATTTTGCATGTGTTTGCAAAAGGTGAGTTTCTCTGAATATCTTGCCAAATCCATGTATTTTGCTATTGATATATATGAACTAGCACATCTGAAACAGATTTTCTTTTTCGAGGGGTGGGGGGCCAGCAAACTCAGATCAGCACCAAAGCTCTGCCTGTAGGTTTGGCTCCTCTAACCACCCCTCAGCTCTCTCCAAGTGCATGTGGCCATGTGTCACAGCTGGCACTGTGTGTCTCCCCGGCTCCTTGGGCCTTCTTAGGTAAATAACTGTAGATAGTTAATAAACAGGTATTTTGCATTGTGTGSATGGTAGGGTTTTGTTAGCATTTGCTTTGATCATTTTGTAAGGAACTGCTTTTATTTGCCTAGGAGCAAATAAAAAAAATTTCCCTAATATGTTCATTTACTCAGTCTGAACACAAATCTTCAGGCTCTAATGCCTCTAAATTATGGACATGCCAAGTATTTATTGTGTCTGGAAGAAGAAGTCACACTGCAGAGAGGTATGCCATCTGCAAATCATTTTCTAGAAGACTCCAAAGAGTCAGGGACTCTCATTTGATTTTTTTTTTTTTTTTTTTGAGAAATCACTGTGTCCTTCTTTTGATCCTGATTTGCCTAGGGCAGAAACATCTGAGCTTCCTATTTGGAAAAGTACTTTTCTTGCTCCTTCTACACAGCTGTCTACTCTTGATGGTGAAATTCATTTTCTTCTCTGGCAAAGCTTCTAGTGGCAAGGGGAGGAAAGAGTATAAAGCTCAAAGGCAAAAAAGAGGTCTTCCTTTCCAAGCCTTTTATAGCAGAGAGATCATAAAAGCTCCCAACTCCTCAGGTTAAGTGTGGTTTGAGACCCCAAAACAGTTATGCCAGTGCTCGTACAGGTGTTGAACGTGACTCATCGAGCTGCATATGGAGCAAGGCAGTGATCACCTTGCTGTTGGTGCCTCTTGTTGCTGAGACCCTCTTGTCCTCCCATACTGTTGGTATGAATTTGGTATTGAAAACTTGACAGTTAGCAGAAGACTTGCTGTTTCCTTGGTCCTGAGCTGCCCTCTGTCAGCTGCAGCGACAGTACTTCTGGTACCAGTAGAAGCCCAGCACTGATCCAAGTCAGCTCTCTCAGTCTGTGTCAGKGCAAGTCTTGCCTGCAGGCCCACCATTCTCTGACCCCTTATACGAACCAAGAGACGTGTGGGTTGAGACTTCAGCCTGGTGTTTTCCCCCAGGCAATCAGTTCTATATGCATGGAAATGTCCTGTCAGACTTCAAGAAACTTCACATGATGGGGGATCTACATCCTGCTACTTTATTGCCCAAATTGCTCCAAAATTATCTCAGCCTCCTATGAAAAACAGCAAGCAGGTGACTTCACTGCTCTTACATATCCCTATCATCTTATAATGGYGTTGCAATGTCACAGGACCAGCTTTGAAACTGATTGGACCCTTCACTGAACCAATTCARTGCACAAACCCAGCAGACAACTATGCACAGCTTTCTGATGCCTTTATTTTTCTCCTGAGTTTGAGTGAGCAGGCTTATGGAAAGGTCTGCTGAATACCAGAGATGGCAGAAGATAAGCAGACTGAAGTGAGCAGTAGAATTGAGAAGAGGGAACAGGCTCTCCCTTTTTCGGCACCAGCAGCAATTAGATTGGCTCAAGTCACATTGCATAACTTCGCACTAAGATAATCATGTTGGCTTCTTCTGCGGTCAGTGGAGAAAATTAAGTACCTCTGGACAGTGAGTGGGATCCTTGATGATAGGCTCAGATGAGAAATTTATGTTTTTGATGGCTGCAGTTAAATGTTAAGTATCCTAATCAAGGTTTGCCTCTAAATAAAACTATTATAAACATTGGCCATGCTAGTCTTTCTGTTTGCTGGTACAGACTGCCAGAATCTCTTCAGAAACAGCTTAGAAACTTCATAAAATAAAAGTTCCCTCTATCAAAAGGAGAGACATTGCTGTCTACCTCAAGGTATCAGATTTTACGTCATAGCTGTGTACAAATTCCTATAGTCCTCTCCCTCAAACATTTACATTTGGAAATTGTATAGTTTCTGCAGGTTCTAGGTACTGTTCCTCCTGTGTTGTTCTTGGAAGTACAATTTGGTCATGCCAGCAAGTCCTGTGCCCTTACCTGYCTTACAGAGATATTTTCAGAAGTAAGCTTCAAGGCAGTGTCAAAGGTGTCTTCAAAATTCAGAGAGCGTTTTTACTCTTGGACTTTCCTCATTGGACAAAAAAGGAAGAACAAAGACCATCTGTGTTTGAAAGACAAATAAAATTTCAAAGGACTTCATCTAGCTGAAAGTTTTCATTTGTTTGAGGCTAATGTCCTTGCCAATAGCAGTTTATCCTTAGAGTCAAACAAATGGTACATATTTCTCAATCACCAGGATCTCTATTTCCAATATTACAATACAAGTAGAATCACAGATTGCAGCTTGCCAGTATTAACTGTTATTCACTAGCCTTCAGATAGCATGAAGAATTTTTCCAGCAGAGTGCCTTAGAAAGGTAAAACTCTGTATATTCCTCATTTGCAGAAAACCATACTTGTAATGGTTTATTCCCTTACATTTATTCCCTTGATAAGATCTGCAAATAAAAAGAAGGCAATACTGATTCTAGTAGAAAAGAGAGAATCTGCCCATGCTGTTCAAAGCCTCCAACACAACAATGCTTTATTTAGAAAACAGATTTCAAATTGTTCTGGGCTCATATAGCTTCACCTCGGGACATCAGATGGCTCCATTTCCTGGCATGGATATTAGCTGGCGGACTTTCTTAGTGAGAACATTTGATCTGAAGTTCCAAACATCCTGATTCAGAGCAGAAAATACTCCGCAGAACACATGCATTCAGCGAAAGGGAGAGATCAGCAATATGGTCTTCACTGTGTTAATTGCCATCACRCTGATCACAAATCCCTGGTATGCTAGGCTGGCTTCTGGAGAGAAGGAAGTCCGGAACACCAAAGAGCTTGCTAAGATTTCATTTCTTCACCCTGGTAGCTAGATTTTTACAGATGCTTCACTGTGGGTTTCTGAGAGGCTGAGGGATACTTCCTAGGAGTCTAAATCTTGTTTAAGGGCTTGGATGGGTCTTCCTTATGAGAACCTGGCAACACAATTTAAATTGAAAATTTAAGTTTTTGAAATTCTCCCTTGAAACATGTATATTTTAAACACTTCCTTGCTAACCACCTTTCGGTCAAAGCAGTGAGGAATTTACAAGTTTTGTTGACAAGGCTGCCATGGACCCATTGCCATGAAGACAAGTTTCCAATAAGACCTCAGCCAGAACACCACTCTAATTTCCAGTTTCTCTTTAAAGTACATTTTTCCAAGTTTTTTCTTGGAAGCCTGAAGATTTGCTTGAAGCTGAGAATGGTCTTTCATTTCTTTGCAGTGGAAAGAAATGGGGTGGGGTAAAGGACAGTGTCTTTTGCTTACTAGCAGGAACTTTTTTCTAAAAGATAGTGCCTACTAGGGAACAGCGCCTGCCCCGTGCTTGTCTTGGGACACAGGTACCTCACAGTAATACTACACCACTTTATTTGAATCTGGTCCTTTTGTAGCAGCATCTCTATTTTGTCTTACTTGCAGCACCTTAATGACAGAAAAAAAATCAAGGTTTATTCAGCAAGAATTATGGCAAGAGTTTTGGTTACGAGATTAGAAAAAAAGGTTGTAAGACAGACAGACATGAATCACAATTTAAGTCTACATTTACTAATTGGATATTTTGGTAGTTTCTTATTCTGGTTTATTCAGGGTGTCTCAGCTGTCAGGATTGGGGTTTGTGTGTCACAGCAGCATCCTAATTTCTTGATGCTGCCCTCTACTCTAAATAAAAGCTGGCCTGGACAGTAATTTCCCTGTTGCTGTATCAGCTTTGAGAACTAATGACTTAGCTTTCATGGACTAATTCCATCATAGGCATTCTCTTACATGGCAAATTTCTCTGTCTCCCTCATTTATTTTTATGTCAGGCTTCCTGMTCTTTATTTACCACAAATGTAGTCYCAGAAATTCCCACTTTCCACCTGGACTCATTTAGGAGCTGTGCTTTGTAACATAAAAGCAAATACCCATGACAGCCTTGTTCAGATCTGAAAACTTGGAAGAACAAGTGCAACTATGTTCAGTTTGYATTTAATCATCCTGCTGGACAACCCAATCTTCACTTAATCTAAACTGTTTACTTTATACACCTATGTTATGCATCAGTTGCAACTTCTAACACCTGATCTTACATACTACACAAAATATCAGTTATACATATACTCTGTAAAGCTCACATAATCATTCCGCAAGCTGGCATATTATCAGCTTTCTACAAAAGCTGCACATAACACATTAATAAAGCAGCTGATAAACCTGGTGACAAGCTGCTTTGTCCAACTTCCACACCTCCTGTTTTAGAGGTTCTGCCATCCAGGTTTCCCAAACCACAAACCAGTAAGACAAAACTCTGCACCATGGATGTTGTCTGGGTACCTTCCTTACACAGAATGAAGCCTTTCAGGGTTGCAAGTCTCCTCAGAGTGGAGACTGTGGTGAAGGCCTTTTTTGGCTTTAACTTAGATTTTGTTACGGGCCTAGCTGTAACTGTAACTGCTGTCAGGATTAATAATCCCTTCCTTAGAGTACAAGATACCTTCTCACTTTCCAATGAAGACAACCCAATCACAGACATGTGTGAGGAAGGTACATGTGCTTCTGTCCCTGCTGTTAGTTGGCAGCGCATGACATCCATTTCGGGCAGCACATTTYACCACTATTCATGTAGGTCCCTAGCAACTTCTCCCCACAATTTGACTTYCTTCCTTCCTCCTCCAGTCATTTATTCCCACCCCACAAATATCCTAGCATAAATATGCTGGCATAACTTTTTGTGAAATGACATGGCAACCCCGATCATGGAACTGAGCTGAGTTTAAAATAACTCGGCAAAACAAAAGGTTATTTTTAACCCAGCTCAGTTCCCCAGTCCAGTTTCACTAACTTTTGTAGTGCTACAAGGGAGGATGTAGTACAAAGCCTGCAAAAAATGCTATGGAGAGGTAGGAGTGTCCAAGGCTGGCACTGCTTCTGAGCGACAACCGTGTCCTCTGTGCCTTTGGGAAGAGCACTTGCACAACAACTGTATGTTCGTGCACACAAGCCTCAGAGAAGAGGGAAGGTATCTGGCTCTGTAGTAACATGGTGGGATGTAGTTATAGTTTACAACCACCTCATCCCTGACTCCTAAAATGATGTCTCATGATGGCTGAATCCAGGAACTTGAAGGAATCAAAGGACATTCAGGACCCTCCTATCCTTCATGCTATTCCTCGCTGATATAATGGGACAGAAGGCTTGTCATGTAGGTTGGGTGCTTGTGAGCTGCAAATGGGAAAGACATAGGATGATATTCAGACTACCTGTGCTAAGGACTYAGCTTCCATTGACTGGGCAGGGAGCCAGCGTCTCACAGCTGTACCTAGGATCTGAATCACTCATTGCTTTCTTGGACTTGTCTCCCACAGCAGTTACGATGACTATGTTTTGTACCTGTAGTGGTCTGAGGCTGGTCAATATTTATGTATACGGCTATGAAACACCTTAAAGAAAAAAGGTTTCTGTGCTGTAGGCACTCCTTCTATTCTGTTGCAGATTGTGAAGCTTGAAATAAAAGAAGAGCAGATACAGCCCTAGATTCTTCCATTTCTGAATGGTTCTTAGATATTGATAAATATTCACTAGACTTCCAAGACCTCAAAGAGAAGAATGACCCTAATTCTTATTTCCACAGGGATGGAAATCAGGATTAGCTTCAGCTTTACCCTCTGTATAAAACCAAYGTGGGAAGTAAGGCAGAACCATCATCTGGAGTGGTGGTAGAGAGAATCCTCACTTCTAATTATGCTGATGCACTTGTGTGAGTTACTTTTCACAAGTTCAGAGATGGTTGGCTGCAAACATCCTTCCCCTTTAGTCTTTGAACACACTGCTAATGAAATAGTTTTCATCTGATGTATCTAACAGGCAGGTATTTCCTTCCTGCCCTTCCCTTTGCTTTTTTGGAATGACTACATAGCTTCTTCTTGGCATACAAACTTTATATACTGTGTTCAAAGGACTATAAGAACAACAGCACGACAGGCAACCTATAAAACATAAAAGGTTTATTCATATCATAGTGCATGTCAAACTAATATTACCCTCCAGCCATATGCAACCATCATACGTAACAATCATTAAAAACTGCTATAAAATGCTCTATAAAGAACACCCCTGCCTTGGCAAAGGATGTCTTAGATAACGTATGGGATTTTTCTCCACTATGGTATTACTGGTATATTTAACATCAGAAAACAAGCCATTTCCTTCTTAGAAGTATCAGGAAAAGCTCTCTCACTTTTTCTATCAGATCAAAACTAAATGGGTTTCAACTGTTTTGCTTCAAAATTGTTAGGAGAAAAATTAAAGTATTTGCTCAGGTGTTAGAAAGTGAACTTGTTTTAGTTGATATAGTATCCTAAATAGAGAAACAGAACCCACAAGAAATATGTTGTCAAAGGAGCCTTGGAAAGTAATAATAATATATGCTGTTTTGTATTGCAAGGGAAAATGTCTGTGACCACTTAATTGGTAAAATTTATTAYGGCAGCTATTAAAAACCATATGCTGGAACACACAGTTTTCATATGAATGATATAAAATATTTGAATTTTGTTACAACGTACTGATAATATACATGGCATCAATAACTCAGGCCTTTCCAAATGCACACAGCATCCCAGAAAATAAGACTTGCAGGGACCTATGAAGATCATCTAGTCCTTTCCCCATCCCAAGACAGCATCTACTGGACCTATATCTGAGTGATTTGTTTAACTGAGTCTTAAAGACTTCCAGTGATCGAGTGTTCAGTACTTAGCTGTCCTCACAATTACATTTTTTTTTTTCAATGTCTAGCTTAATTCTCGCTTCATTTTAAGTCCATTGCTTTTGTTCTGTCCACCATGGACATAAGAAACAAATTATCCCATTCCTCTTTACAGCCTCCTGTAAAATATTTTGACTTTTATCCCATTCCTCAGTTTTATTTTCTATAGTTTCAACATTCCCAGTTTTAAACTGTCTTATCATTCCCATTGCACTCCACAAACCCTTTCCAATTGGCCCACATTTTTCTTGAAACTCGTTTCCTAAAACTGGACACAGGCATCTAGCTGAGGTCTTATTAATGCTGAGTAGAGTGGAAGATTACTTCACATGTCCTACATGTCTTTTTACTTATCCCAATATATTTGCCTTTTTCATAACAGCGTGACCTTGTGACTCAGTTGTGATCTGCAATAAGCCCTAGATATTTTCCACAGAACTCCTGACTACACAGTTACTCCTTACCCTTTCTTTGTGCAGTTAATCACTATTGCCTAACTGTAAAATCTGTTTCTTATTGAATTGCATCTTATTTCTAGGTCATTTCTTCACTTTGTAAAAATCATTTTGAATTCTCCTTTTCTCCAAGCTTCCACGTTTGCATCTACAAAATCAAGACAAGCACTTTTTTCAATCTTACATATAAAAATGTTGAAAAGCACTTTAAGACAGACCCTTTGGGGACATCCCTTGACATGCTCTGCTTTAGGACAGTGGACTCCTAGTAAATGGTTCCTGAGTGCAGTTTTCTAGTCAGTTTTGCCTCTACTCTTTGTCTTTTAATTATATTTCCTTAGCTTGCCATTTTTGATAATATTGAAAGTTTTACTAAAGTCATCATACATGCCAGCTATTCACAGAGCCTGCTACCTAACAAGAAATAAAAGCGGTTTGGTACAATTTGTCCTGAAGAAATCAGTGGAAGCTATTATTTATCCTGCTGCTTCTTATCTAGCTGCTTACAAATAGTTCCAAGTTTTCTCTGAAAATAGAAGTTAGGCTGACTACCCCATTTAGCCTCCTTTTTAGATTGTGCTGTCTTTCCTAGGTGGCACCTAGAACAAACATACAAGTACCTATTTAGTGATAGAGAACATCTCTGTTACACAGGATAAATTATATCTTCCTATTATGATGCCACATCATAAGAATATTTTCATCCACCTGTGATGAGACTACACTGCCCAGTTAGTGAAGAACTGGGACCAGTTGCACCTTCTGTTCTCCTGTTGGCCACAGCTTTGCAGATATTAGGCTTATGGAATAACTTAGTTGGAAGCAAACTTTGCATCATACTCTACTAAGTACATTTGCTTTCAGAGTACTAGAGATAACAGGGTGTACAACGAACCACAGCTGAACTTGAAGTCGGCAATGTTTAGGCAACTTATTCTCTACTCTTTTCCTGTTGTTTTTTTCTGTTGAAACAAATCCTCTTAGAGATCATCCATATTTGCATTCAGTAAGACTATTTCTTTGCCACTGAACTCTTGACTTTTCTTACATTCAGTAAACCTAAACTAAACTAATTGGAAGCAAAGTTTCTTTTCCAGTTTCATCCTTCCATTACCAGTTTCAGTCTCTGATTCCCCTTAATTAAGAATATATGTTAAATGAAATGTTCTTTCATCTAAACAGTTTGAAGTTTGACCAGATTAAGAGATATTTCACTCCTGTGATACAYCATGTGTGAAACTCTGGCCTAAATGAAGTTTATGAGTTTTACCACTGGCATYGAAAGGTTCAGAATTGCACCCAGAGCAGCATTTTTTTAAATACTTATTACAAAATAAAAATATTGGATTGAATCATTATTCATCAGTTGTCCTTAGCCCTAAGACAGATGTGCAATTCACCTTTCAAAGACTGTCTACAAGCTTCCTCCTTCCCAGACAGTGGCACTTGGCAAGTGTCCAAATACCAACTCCCCTTTGAAAATTATTGATTTTAYGGCTGTAACAATTGATAAATCCTCCATCATTTCATCCAAACTTTGTCTTTGTTTAGATGCCAAAACATAAAAGATTAGGAAACATTCTTTACTTGATTGAGCAAAAACAATAATGTTTAAGTGCGGGAAACCACGTTACTGTCAAAAGAATATGCAATGCATCTGAAATTCATGTTCTATAATTTGATAAAGCAGATGACTTTTTTTCTGAAGGAAAAAATTACAAAAAGAAATAATCAAGTATCTTTACTAACAGCAATGTGAAAGATAAATTGACTAATAACCTAGCACACTACATTTATAAGAACAAGTCATCTTCCTGGACCACAACAGCATTTTCTTTAACATCGCTGTCACCCTTCCCACCTCTGAAATACTTCTCATTTAGTCTTTCATTTTCTAAGCTGAGGGCAAGATTCTCTGCTCTTTCAACTGCTCTGCTCTTCGACTYTCCCCTTTTGACCACAGCAGAGAAGGGGTTTCTCAGGGAGTCAATAAAATTCAGTTCACAGATTCAATTTCCTTAGTTTTCTTTATCCCCCTTACCTCATTCAGCAAAGTAATTGTAAGTGGGAACTCAATTGCAGCTGCATCGGCGTTACATCAGATCTGTGACTTGTTGTTTCCATCCACCATGTATATGGTCTGAGAGGTGGAGCAAATTAGCAGGTAATCCTGGTTTGCCATCTGTAGTGGTGTTTGGGATCTGGTCTGATGTTTGRAGAAAACAAACCCTTTTGTGATTTTGCATTGTTTTGTTAATATCTGCAAAGCAGAAATTCAGTTTTTAGGGCAGGGGCTGTCTTTATCTCTTATGTACAACAGCTAAATAGGTGCACAACAATGTTACTGAATTTAGTGGCCTTTTTCTTCCGGTGCTGCCATTGTACATCATAGCTGTGTTGTAGACAAATGAATAAGGATAATGCGGGTGATGATAYGGCTCCTCAGAAGTAATGCTAAAGTGGCAAGTCAAAATCCAGTTTCTAAGTCACTGATGTGAGCAAAATGATTAATTTTCCCCCACTGTTTGTCCATTTTCTGTCATTTATCTAGAGAGCTTCATTTTCTTTCAAGTCTCTTCTTGATGTCTTTCTTGCACTTGTACTATTTGGTCCTGTGTTAAAAGAAAACATGCTTAAAGTAGACAGTGATGTATGCGCCCGAGCTCAGCATCTGTCAATATGCTGCCATAGGAAATGGTAGAAATCTCCAGAGACAAGAGAACAGAGATGACTCCTGGATGRGACTGGAAGCTCTACTTTCATCTATAAACATCCCTTGCTTGCATCAAGCTATCCAAAATAAAGGTATATTTAAGTAACTGTCATAGGCATAACTAGCTGTATCTATAAGCTGTGAAATGTGCGCTTTTACCCATGCAGTCATCGCTGGCTTCTTGGCATACCCATCTGACACACTTTACCTACAACAGCTCTCATTTACCTGAATGAGAAAAAAATCGTGAAAAGGAATCCATGCCTCTAACCAGAACAGGGGCAGAATTCATTCCAGGGCTTTTGAACTAATCAAAATCAGTTCTAAGACACAGAGGTAGTAAACCAGCTTAGTTCAGGACCATCTCTGCCATCACAGAGGACACAGGATTGTAAGCGGATTTTCTCTCCAGCTAATGTTTGTTAGGGACCTCAAGAAAGGAGGATGACTACACATGTTAAAGACTCTTCACTTGTGGCAGTCAGTGAAAATCCTGAATTTGTCTAGTCACACTTGAGAGAAGCAACAAGGAAGCAGATCTTGTGTTGAAACAATAGGCCATTTCCTAGGAAGTGATGGAGTATAGCTTGTTCGAGGAATGTGGACACAAGCAGGAACTGCAGGCCAGGGCTGGGTCCATAGTCAGCTAGTGATGACATGAGAGTTGTTCCAGTACCTCTCCAAGACGTTTGTGTGCAAGGTCCAGCCTGCAGACCTCATTGTTTGATTTCCTTAGCCATGCAGGAATGTTATGACTCAGATTAAAAACAGAATGATCGAGTGGCAGGGTATCTTTGGGGGAAAAAAAAAACAACACAAAATTCAAAGGGGAATGTAGGAGCTGGAAAACATTGCAAGGCTAAGAGCTTGAGCAGTTCCACTTATCTTGTACCATGTCTCCTCTTGTACATCTTGGCTGTGACCTTGCATTCCATTAATTCCTGCATTCCTGTCATCACTTTCCCTTTAGCCAGGAAGAGATTTCAAATGACCTTAACTCCCATGTAGACTATTAATAGAGAATGTATCAATCATCACAATGAAGTGATAACCATAGCTGGTATAATCATTGGTCTCTACTGTAAAGGTCACGTGACAGTCCCAGAGRAAACCTCAAAATCCAAAACTCCATGAAGTAAATTCTTGACATTAAAACTGCTATGAAGCCAATACTAGGAGAGTTTTGGGGGCACTCCAGGATTGTCCCACCTCTTTCTTGAAGACAAGGATTATTTCAGGGAAATCATGGACCTTGTTAATGGTGGTTCCTGCTAGATCATGKTGGATGTGTGTGAGAGAAGGAATCACTATGTTCTTTGTCTAGCAATAGTTTTCTAATTAAGACATATTGTTTAGTCTCACCAAACTGCATTTAGTGCAGGCAGAGGGAACAACGTTGGTTTGAAGTAATCTTTCTCAGCTTTTGTTTCTTTGTCAGCAATTGCCCATTAAGGGGATTCTGTGAAGGCAACAATCATTGCCAGAAAAGGAATGCTGGGATAAATGACTACTCCAGATTGGCATAGCAAGTCCTATCATTTGATAGCTCCTGAAGAGCAAAACAAAGGTTATCTGTCATGGTAGGACATAGACTTTACATGGGATGAAAGATCCTCAGCCTTTGCTACTGTGTGCAATTTGACAAATGATGCAAAGATAAAAATATCTGATATTAAAAAAATCAAGAAAAGTGTTACTAGGATACCAACCATTCAGTGGAGSACAAATCAGAATCCAATGAGTCTGTAGGTAATGATAATTATAGTGCTGTGCAAGTATGTGAARCAGGCTACCAGTAATCCTTCCGTTTGTGAGGAGAAGTCAGGCTGGGATGCTCATCTCAGCAAGAAAATTTGGTTTATGATAGGTTGTTTTACTGTGGACTTTTCACTGCTATACRTGCTCAAAATATTATTTTCTTTCAGCACTGACGTATGCTTTCCACCAGTAACTAAATAGTATGGAGTCAGATTGAGCTTTACTGCGTGTAGATTCTACACAGAGATCTGTGAGACTCAGAATTACCAGAAAGCAAAGTGCTCTTTCCCCTTCCTTCTGACACCAGAGAGTGTCTCCYGCGTGCCTTGAAAGGATATGCAGGGTAATATAGTTTTATCTATGCGTTCTGTCTACACTAACAGTGTAGCCTCTACCTGGGCTGTATTACTGAATCAGAGAGATGCAGACATAGGGCCAAAGATACTTACACCACTATGACAAAGTTAATCTAATCTATTTTTAAAAACCTCTGACAATAGGAAGATTCCACAGTTTGTATAAGCTGTTCATTCAAGTGTTTCCATACTTAGGATTTTGTCCTCACTATCAGATCTGAGTCTACTTTGTGGCTGTTGGAACACGTTGTTTTGTCCTACCAACTCCAAACTGATCACAACCACAAACAAGCTATCATGCCACTTGTCAGTCTTTTCCCCACTAGAAGAAATCAGCTCAGTTTCTGCAACCTTTCTTCATACGTTCTTATCACTGTTGTTAATTTATTTGGGACTGTCTTAATTTATTTATATTTTTAAGTATGATGCCTGGAAACATGATTTCTGCTGAAACTTCCCAACCCCTATTTCTCACACATAGTCCCRCTGTGAATACCCTTCCAAAGGAAGACTTGGATTTTTTGTAATAGCACTTAATAACAGTAACAGTTATTAATTCATTWGGTTTGAAGTCTATCACAACTCCAACTTCTTTTCCAGTACTCTTGATAGTATTGCACTTATACTCTATTTTGTAAATGTTTATTCGATCTCCCTTTCCCAGGTGAAATACTTCAGATTTGTTTCATTTAAAGTGAAGACCATTTCAGGTCTGATCCTCTTTTCTGAAGTGCTTAAAATCTCTCCCTTCCCTATTCTTCACTGGCATCTGCAGATTTTGTAAATCTATTCTCTGTTCTAKAATCCAAAATGTAAATGCATATTCGAAGCAGAAAACAGATCTASAAGATCTTCCAAGGAAATCCCACTTGAAATAACCACCCTGTGCTAACCAAGGTGCCTAATAACCACTCAGTAATAACTAAGGTGTCTGCTACTTTTTGAAGGTATGTTTTTCAAACAGATAGCCAATTTTTCTTGCAYTTCATTTTCATTTAGTATCTAGTTTAAGAACGTAACAAAAAGTAGTGTCAGAAACCTTATAAACATGCAGCGTATTGAATAMTTTTTTGTCTATTGGGTGAACTACATAGCAAAAAGAAGGAAATCAGTCTGACTTGGTGTCATTTGGCTTTATTTTTTAGTATCTTCTTATCCTTTAAGTGTTTATATGTTATCCTAATGTAGAGTTTCTTTCTGGATGTTAAAAGCAGGCTCATCATCCTGCGGTTCCTTGGGTTCTCCTTTTCCACTTTTTACAAATAAGTACTATATTTATTGCCCTCTTGTCCATTGGGACCCCTGGTAACAGTCTCTAAGGTAACTGCTAATGGCTCAGACATTACTTTGAACAGTTCCTTGAGTACTTCAGAGTGAATCGGGCCTTTTCTCAGAAATATATCTAATTTAGGTAAATTGCACTCCAAATATTCTCTCTGCTCTAGCTTGCCCACATTTTCTTTTGTTTAATTTCATTAGCTATTGGTCACAGTTAACCTTTTTAGTGAAGACTGAAATAACAAAGGAATTTAATACTTAACCTGCTCTGCGCTGTTGTTTGCTCTCTCCCTGTTATATATCTGTACTTCGTTTGCCATCTTACTTCCGAGGTTCTTACAGCATATTTTCTGTTTGCCTTTTATACCTCCTGCTATTTGTAACTCCTTGTGTGCCTGAATGTTTTGCTTTATAATAGTAAGTCATAATCATGTGTCCTGGTTTCCATTTTTTTCTATGAGATTTTGATTTCCTGGTGCCTAAAGAACTCCACAGAGGATCATGTTAATCTGTAATTGTGCTTTCTCTTTCCCTTGTACCAGAATAGTTTGTTGTAGAATGTTTAATGTATATTTTTCAGTATCTGCCAGTGATCTCCTACTCTTTTATACTTTCAATTATCTTTTCAAGAAGCCTCCACCTCAGCTCTATGAATTTTTAGAAACCTGCTTTTTGGCAGCCCATCCTTAATAGTGAAGCTTTTCTTAAAATAGTGCACTTCATCATTTCATACTTCCTTTCACCCAGATTACCTTCCACCTATAGATTCTCAAGAAAATCCTCATTATTGGCTGAATCAAATCCAATTTAGCTGTGTCTCCAAATTTTATCCCTTCCCTTCCTCTATCTGCTGAGAAGAAACAAATTGTCCTCCATGTATTCCAAGACCCTGCTAACTGTTAATGTCCTATTCAATTGCTTTTCAATAGGAATTATGCTATTTGAAGTGCCTTGTAGCGCTGAGGTCAAGTCATCTGAACGTCTTTATGAGTTGCTCAGGCAAAAAGAGCTTTCTGTATTTCCTCTTCCTCCTGATACAGTTGTCTCCAAAACAACTCCAAAAGACATCCATCTTGTTCTTTTCTTTCCTCATTTTTGCACAAAGATAGTCAAGAAGGTAGCTTCTCTGGGGCCAGTCTTGTTCAACTTCTTCATCAATGACCTGGACGAAGAGACAGAGTGCCTCCTCAGCATGTTTGCTGATGATACTGAACTGGGAGGGGTGGCTGATACCTTGGAGGGCTGTGCTGCCATTCAGAGAGACCTGGATAGGCTGGAGAGTTGGGCAGAGAGGAACCTCATGAAGTTCAACAAAGGAAAGTGCAGAGTCCTGCACCTAGGGAGAAAGAATCCCATGCACCAATACAGGCTGGTGGCTGGCCTACTGCAAAACAGCTCTACAGAGAAGGACCWGGGTGTCCTGGTGGACAACAAGTTGACCGTGAGCCACCAGTGTGCTCTTGTAGCCAAGAAGGCCAATGGTATCCTGGGGTGCATTAGGAAGAGTGCTGCTAGCAGGTCAAAAGAGGTGATCCTGCTGCTCTACTCAGCCCTGGTGAGCCATCATCTCGACTACTGTGTCCAGTTCTGGGCTCCCCAGCACAAGAGAGAGACATGGAGCTACTGGAGAGAGTCCAGCGTAGGGCTACGAAGATGATCAGAGGGCTGGAGCATCTGCCCTATGAGGAATGGTTGCGACAGCTGCAAGAGGAATGGGCCTGTTCAGCCTGGAGAAGAGAAGACCGAGAGGGGATCTTATCAATGTATACAAATGCCTCAAGGCAGGGGGGAGGTGTCAAGAGGATGGGGCCGGACTCTTTTCAGTGATGCCAAGCACAAGAGGCAACGGGCACAAACTGAAACACAGGAAGTTCCGTCTGAACGTGAGGAAAAACTTCTTTACTGTGAGAATGGCAGAGTACTAGAACAGGCTGCCCAGAGAGGTTGTGGAATCTCCTGCTCTGAGATATTCAAAACCTGCCTGGACATGATACTATCAAATATGCTCTTGGTGACCCTGCTTGAGCAGGGGGTTTGGCCTAGATGATATCCAGAGGTCCCTTCCAAGCTCAACCATTTTGTGATTCTGTGATTCTGACCTTTGCTTAAAATAGAAAGCAACCATACATGTCTAAATGCATGGCAGCATTTACCTTGCCTTGCCTGTCCTTCTTGAAAAGCTGTATCTGTATCCCTGTTGCACATTTCTGATTTGTCTCATCAAGACTTCATGATCCCTACTATGTCATGGTTTTACCTGCATACCAATTCTTTGAGTTTTTATGTTTATATGACATACTCTGATATTTGCATGTAACTATTTTGGATATTCAGCAATGCCCTATTATTCTCTTTTTGGTTCTTGTGCTTTTTGCTAACAGTTTACCTATGGAGATTGTTAAATAATTACTGCCAAGTAAGAGTATAGTGGTGCCTTTGTGATGCAGATAGTGGTCAGCTAGGAACTCGACTGAGGCTCTGAAATTACTGTAATTCCCATCTATCTCTGGACAGGCTCCAGATGGTAATAGCTTTCGGTCTCTGTCAATCAAGGTTGCAGCAGATTGCCTGGGTGGGATTTTGCATACCTGTCATCCAAATCAAAGATCCAATGCAAAAATCTAGCACTTAGAATGTGTTTGATACTTGTGGGAGCTGGCTAGGTCAGAAAATCAGTGACTTGTTTATTTGAAACAATTATTGAAAAAAAAAGTGCTATAGTAAAAATATGGGTAACATTTTAGACTCAGATATAATTCTAATTCAATGCAAAATATTAAATTATTATGTAAATCAAAGATAATTTTTTGTGTAAGTGTTCCATGACATTCTTAATAAAGATTAAAGCTCAGTTGCAATTGCTTATACAAAATGCATCCTCTCCTGACATGTGATATGTTTCYCAATGAAGGGTCACATTATTTTTTACAGAGAAGGCAATGAGCAGTCTAGGTGGTAAGTCRCAGCTGGAAAAGCAGCCACTGAGATGTCTTCCACTTCTCTCAGATGTAAGTTCTTGGTCAGAAAATAYCATCAAATGAGCTAAAACAATGATAACCTATTACAGAGCATTAATAACACATCCTTTAGAGCCCTGCCCCATAAATATTTACATACATACATAATCCTCCTTTGTATACCCTCGACATACTTTYGTTATTTAATTCAGCATAATTAATATTATTAATGTTAAACAAGTGTATGCTTGCAGGTTCATGTTCATTTRGATATAGACATCTAAATGGCAGTTTATTTAGCACTGTATGCAGGAAGATGATACAGCTGATCAGAAACATTGGCAGACAAAACTGAAAACTGTATTTATGATTTGTGTGAGTTATTTTCTAACCGAATTTTATATGTGCACCTACTTCTATTTTCCTGATTGTGGGAATGCAGTTTCAAATAATGATAGATTAGTATTCGTCTATTGCTATATAGATGTAGCTCTGTATCTTAATAGTAAAGAAAGGAGTAGGAAGCCCATTCTGCGTTGGACAGCTGAAACATACCACACGTTCAGAAGACAAATGAGGGAGAAGTTCTATTTGTTCTCAGTTAACACAACAGGTCACACACACACACACACACACACACACACAGATACACAAAAACATTGTGAACCAACAATAATCCAAATTTACCAAGTGTAACAGAAAAGGCAGCATAAGCACTTCAAGTCCAACAAAGCCATCCCACTGAATTTACCATCTCAAATATCTCAAGACTATAAAAGAACCTTGAAAATAGCTTGGGAAAAAAATGCAAAAAAAAGCAAAACCTACTGTCATGATTCTTTTACTAAGGCTGTCCTAAGCCTTTAAACAGGCATATGCAGAAAGCATTAGCCTCTGAATCCTAGCTTATCTTAGCTGTTGGGTCAAAGCACAGGTTTTGAGATACTTGTGGCAAGGCCAAAATCATAAAATATCTCACATCCAATCTTAAGCTGCACCTGGAAAGAAGTGGAAATGTAGCACTGTGTTTAGAGTAGCATGTTGCTTGTAAATACAAGTATTAAGTGAGTGCTAACAGTTGATACTTTAGGCTTTAAATGGACAGAGAGACTTAAATGTCTGARAACCCATCTGAACCAGCTGATCTATCTCCAGAGATTGGGCAACTCAGAACAGGATTTAARGTACATGCGTTTAGTGAATGCAAGCTTTTTTTCACTTAAACATCTTATTCAAGCCAACATTCAATCAGACCTGAGAACTTAATGTGCTTTTTGCTGCTATGACAATTCATCAAAAGCATTTCACGGACATCAATTCTGTGTAGTAGTTTTGCACTGAGCTCACTAGCTACTGAAAAGAGAGGGACAACACGAGCTCTGTTTTATTATTGCACAGGACAGATAATGATACATGGAGCATATCAAAAGGAGCTTTGTAATTATTGGCTCAGAAGTCCTTGTGGTTATTTTACATTTAGCCCACATACCAGTTTGGTGTATACTGGCACATGGTGGCCATATGAAGGGCAGAAAGCTTTACTGCCTACCGCAGGAGAACCTAATCTAGAGAAGGGAGTCATTTTCATGTGTTGAACAAAGTTCCACCCACATCATAAACTGGTCATTCTGCCACATCATAAGCTGCAGAAAAATCACATAAATCTTTAGAGAGACTCTACAGAACTTCAGTCAGAGACTCTGTCTTTTGTACAGTCCCTGAAAGCACTGTTGATGCTTTAGAATAACAAGTAATAGTTACACATGTGCTACCTATACATTTTCTGATGTAATACTACTATATATTATTGGAGCAGAGTTGAAAGTCACACAAACCATTTGTCTGATATGAAAAATGTTAATAAGCCAGACTATCATCTGATGAAGATGCAGGGGGAGGAAGAAGTAAATTTGTGCCAGACGAGAACTCATGGAGCTTATTTATAATTTTATCTCCTTTTCTGTTGACTTTCGGGGACTAACGTCTAAAAACTGACTGAAAAAGCTGCATATACATTTGCACACATTGTGTTGATACTCTGTAGCAGCATATATGAAAATACTTCTGTGGASAAAACATACTTGTCTGTCCCCCTAAATAAGCGTGTGTTTATACACAAATGTTCCCTTGCCTGTGTGCTCACTGGGAAAGAGTGTTGCAGAACTTGTATCCAGGTCCTACATGCACACAAGCATTTAGGGTAAGTTTTATGATCGCTTTTCTGAATAGAGACTGAAAAGGAAACAAACCCAGCAAACCAGTTTGGAACAAAATTTCCAGTTGTCTCACTGATCCAGTACTATCGCATAGCATAAATTGAAGAGTGGGATTTTGTTTGCATTGCCTAAACAAATACTTTTTAATAAAATAAAAACAGGTGGAGCAGGAAGACAAGCAGAATCATTGCAGAAGAAAAGCATGTTTGTGCCCAATTCACTGGAGGAATTTTTAAAGAACATTTTATCATAATGAAAATATTACCCTTGGAATGACAGTAAGATCTATGTCAGTTTAAGTTGCCTGTCTTTCTCAGCTCTAGTCTTTGAGATTGGACTTGTCCTAGAATTATTGTGATTGAATTAGCTGATTTTTATTTCAGAAAAGGTTTTCTTTCWTTCATGAATCACAGCTCTTTGCTGGATCTGGCTTTGCTCCTTGCTCTTCGTTGTCAGTCCTTGCTGAGGGCTGCTGTTAAGGACCAGATGAAGTGTCCTATTGCATTATGCTGAAAAATCTGTGATGAAAAGGACATCACATTTGCATGAGGTGCAAATGAAGTACCTTTCCCATTACTGTCATGCAACATAGGAAATATGAATCTAACTGGAACAAGCTGCTCCTGATTAGTACTCCTGTGTGTTTTAGCATTTTGACAGATTATTCCTAAACTCCTTAAATTAGCAATATTTTTCTTACAGTAGAGGACTTTAGGTAATCAATTTCAAAAGGAAACTTATTTTTCATCCTTCTTCTAATGAAGTAATAGAAATTTTCCTGTGAATTTCAACATGAAAAAAAGAATCCTTTAGTCAGACAGCTTGTAACTTCTTTATTTGAAAGCAACTGAGTATGGCATATATAGTTTTGCTAAATGTTTTAGAGACAACGAACTAATAAATCTAGTGAAACTCTCCATTTAAATGGAGGTAATAGAAACTTTCAGACTTCTGGAAAATACCTCACTTACCTTCTGATGACTTTCTTTTTAAATATACTGTTCAGTTATTGAAATTATTCATTTAAATACAATTCACAATTTGTTGTACATATGTGTTTGACAAAACCACATAATTTTCAAAGAAAGTTGTACTCATTAATTGTAGCTTACTATGTATAGGAAGTACTGCGTAACAATTCTACTGTTCTTTCAAGTGGCTTTATTASTAAGTGATCAGTGCACCAATTAGTGCTTTTATAGAAGAATTATTTACCCTCCAGCACAGAAGAAATATGGCTCTTTGGGAAATTGCATGCAGGGGAACCTGTGTGAGCCAGGTTTCTCATGCTTCTGAGCTTTGAATCTTCTAAGAGACCACTCTATCTAGGTCAGGTGGGCACTGATAAATGAACCACAGCCACAGTCATATGACTAACACAAACATAAATATATAATCTAATAGTTAGGCAAGTCTGTTCTGCTGCATCCATGCTGTCCCATCCAAAGGCTAAACATTTATATATATGCTTATTCCCTGTATGGTATATGGCTAATGAGTCTATCTTGTCTCCTGTGAACAATCTGTGCTGGAGCTGGAATATATTTCCTGTGTTTCATCAGGAGAACTGGCAGGCAAACAAGGCTGATGTATGTAGTTCAGGCTTGTGAGGATTTCCTGGTAAGATTGTTTTTTGCTGTTCAACCAATTATCAAAGTAATGGTAGATATGAATACCCATTTTCCTTTGTTTGCAGTTGCAAAAKCTTGGCACTTGCTGATGTTTCCTGGTGGTACAGAAAGCCAGAGGAGTAATGGGATGGTCAAATCATTTGGACTGAAGATACTTCCTGTTAACCTAACAGATGGTGATTAGAATTGTGTGTTCTCCAAGGTGAGAGCCATAAATGAGATCTGAGCAGAGGTGAAAGGGTAAGTGATCATTAACAGTGCCAAAACTTTGTTTCATCTCTTCAAGATCTGGACAGGACAAAGATCCTTCTTCTTCTTTGGAATAAGGAAATATTGGAAGTAGAAACTTTTGAACTGTATTCTTCAGAAATTCCTAGGAGGTGCAACGAGTGCACTTCCTTTTCCAAAAGACTTACAAAAAGCCAGAGCATTCTGGAGGAGGTACAGATGGTTTCTGAAGACTAGCTGTATGATTTGTGTTTCAGTGAGACTCCTAATCATTATAGCCAGCCTGTTACCTCTCTGAGACAGAAGCTGATGTTTTAAATATGACCATGGAGATGGGCACCTTCTGGAGCCTGCGGGCTGCTTCCTGGATGAATACTGACACTGCTGAGTGTACAGCACAGTGACACACTGTCTCTGGGAGAGCTCAAACTGGAATGATTCAGAACAGCCCATAACCCCAGGATTCATCACCAAGTGTAGCACCTCTCCTCTCTGAGAGCGAACTAAATCCTTTTCACTACAAAGATCCTTCCTACATCAAACATCTCTGTTTCACCAGTATTGTTTGATAATTTGTGACCTACACGTTTAGGGAGACTGAGGAGAGGACCTCCCTGCTACTAACTGTTTCTTTTCCTTGAATAACCATATCTTCTTCTAAACTACTGAGATAACCAGTGATCCTAGCAGATGATAGATTAGAATTTTTAAGAGTAGTGAAAGAAACTGCTTTTGTATGTTGAGATGAAAGTACCCAAAGCTCTCCAGGCCTTCTTGTGTTATTTAGATAATTGTTTGTGCTGACGAGCCCCATGTCTCATATGATATACAGATATGTTTAAATACGATGGCTGTTTCAGTATCTGCTTTTCAGCTGGGATGGAAACCTCACTGAAGAAGAGAGAAGGAGCTAATACTGCATAGACAGCTGGTATCTTCTACCTATTACATTTGTTCCTCCCATTTCTTGAGAGGAAATACTGGCTATCAGTGCCTAAAGCAACCAGTCCTTTCCTACTGGAGATGGTGGCTATAAAGATGTCAWGTTCCTGTAGGCCCAATATAGCCAAGGAGATTTTTTTGTATTGATACTATCCAGACTACAAGCCTCTGTTCATTTTAAGCCTCAGTAACGCWCATTCCTGATGTTTCCATAGTGTATTCATGAGGCGCTACAAGCAGCAAGTCATAGAATCATAGAATCAGTAAGGTTGGAAGGGACCTCTGGAGATCATCTAGTACAACCCCCCTGATCAAGCAGGATCACCTAGAGCATRTTAGACAGGGTTGCATCCAGGTGGGCCTTGAATATCTCCAGAGAAGGAGACTCCACAACCTCTCTAGGCAACCTGTTTCAGTGCTCTGTCACTCTCACARGGAAGAAATTCCTCCTTGTATTCAGGCAGMACTTCCCGTGGTTCAGTTTTTGCCCATTGCCTCTTGTCCTGTCACATGGGACAACTGAAAAGAGTTTGTCCCTGTCCCCTTGACACCCTCCCTTCAGGTACTTGTACACATTGATAAGATCCCCCCTCAGTCTTCTCTTCCCCAGGCTAAACAGGCCCAGCTCTCGCAGCCATTCCTCATAGGGCAGATGCTCCAGCTCTCTGATCGTCCTTGCAGCCCTATGCTGGACTCTCTCCAGTAGTTCCATGTCTCTCTTGTCCTGGGGAGCCCAAATGGGGAGCASTGCTCCCCCTTTACCCCTCCTGCCTAGGGAGTTCCTTACTATGACAATGAATGAAACAACTGTTTCAAAAAAGACCTAAGGTGAAAAGACTGAAAAGAACCATTTCTGGAATATTATTATTATTTAAAGAAACAGGAGAGACGGAGTGACTTTGGTAAAGAGAAGAGAAGAATCTCTCTGAGTCCTGGCAAGGATGTTCATGCTTGTACTAATGCCCAAGCTGATGCAAAAAGGGAAAGATAAAAACAAATTTTAGTATCATTTGCCAAAGTTAGTTGTGTTTCTAATGCTGGCACAGAACCTATCAGTTTTGGCTTTGACTTGATAGCTATCAGTGACTTGCTTCCATTCTTCAGACTGAAGGACTTACTCATCTGCTCATGGACTCAGAGAYTGTTGCTCTAAATACACAAGCAGAGTCCCTGCTACAGCTGCGTTTCAGCAAGTTAATGCAGACTGAGAGCTTTGAAGCAATGGATAAAAATTTCTCATGTTATGCATATAAGTACACTTTCTTGGTTTCTAATATACTTTGAGTGCCCATAGACATRATTCACATTTTGATGTAGACAGTAGAAATGAAATAAATGCGGTAGAGATGCTCTGATTTTTATCAAGTAAGTGTTCCATGGCTCTCTAAGTCAAATACTAGTTTAAAAATGATTGTAAATAGTAGTAACTACCTGSAATTTTATTGCTTTGGCTACTTAGTAAGTTTCAATTTGATATTTGTGCTTGTGCCTTTAGGGGTGAGCAGGCTATAAAAGAGGGGGAAAAAGAAATATAAAGAAGAAAGTATTTGCCAGGCACGATTTGAATCATCATTAATGTCTACAATATATCTTCATTCACCTTTAATTGCTGTTCACGTCAATTGATTCAAGCAAATTTATGGTTTGGAGGTGGATGAGAAAGACTGTCATACAACATCCTGGCTATTTTTTCCAGCATTCTCTATCTTTTTCAGTTATTCAGTACATAAGGAGAGTTTTTATTTTCAAATGCTTACAGAACTTCCACACAAGACTAATGCTTGCAAATTGCAGCATTTTTGTCTCTTTATTAAAAAGTCCCAAGTAAAASTGTGTGTGCAGGGAGGAGGGGTGGTTTTCTTTGATATTCTTCGCACTCTCAGCTAGCCTGCAGTTGCCAGTTGCGTTACATTTATTCATTAAATTTTGCCATACAAATTTTTTCACTCAGCCTTGAAGGTCCTAAATTGAGATTTGCTAGGTTTAAGAAAAGCTGTAAGCAAATATCGAGGCCATAGACAGATGCCCACTGCAGAAATGGCAGTGATAGTGTAAGATTTTACAGCTTCACTGCAGGACTGATCTATGCAAATGCTTCTCCTCGCCTTCAGTGTGAAAGAAACTGCTTTAAGTTGAACTACGAATGTGGGGCAGACGGAGGAAGTAGGTAACTGTGGGACTGCCCCMACCATTTCTGCAATAAACATCTGACAATAGACTGAGTAATTGTTATCCTATTTATTTGCTTTCTTTTCACATTGTTGCAGCAAGAAGGTTTTAAGTGCATTTTTAGGACAAGTTTGAATTCAGTGAGACTACTTACATAAGCAGCTGTTCATCAGTTTGAGCAGTATTACCCTTGGTTTTCATTTCTAGGACACACCATTCAAGAAAGCTGGGCCTGTTATTTCAATAAACTAYTGGTTACTGAATTGTAGTGTTGTCCTGCAGAATTTGCCTACTAGCTTCAGCACAATCTACATTAAATCTACCATAAACTGATTTGAACATGGCTCAACATGGCTCATAGTGGATGARCAACATCCACCAACAGAAATTGGTTGTTTATTTATCTCTTGCTGATCTTTTATATCGGGGATTTCCAACTCCCAAAACTTGAAAGGTTACATTCCCTCATGTCTTTGTCCTGGATACTCCTATGTAATATTATTTGGAATTGAGAGTAGGTCATATGTGTATTTCTTTGTAAATGCCATTGCAATCATTTTGCCTTGCATGCTTTTCTCTGATGGACTCCAAAGTAAAGCTTGTTGGGAATTTTCCCACAATAAGTCTGTTTGTATCAGAAAACATTGACTTGATGAAACTGAACCCTTTTAAGGGAAATTATTAGTTTCAGTAAGAAAGTTTCTCAGATTCAGAATTGAATTTCTCRGAAGAAGGAAAAAAATGGAAGAAAAACTTTTCCTTCCTTTCCTGAGGACAGATAGTTGCTCAGTATTTGGGCACTCCCTGGGTGATAATGGTGAGGGAGGTGCAAATCCCTGATTCAAAATATTAGCCTCTTTCTGTGCAAGTTATGCAAAGTAGAATAGCTTCAGCTAGATAGGGTAAAGGGGACTATTTTGACTGGATTCTGTCTTTCTACACCTTTTTTSACATTTTTTCGGGACAGTCTGAATTTCATTTCAATGTACAACAATAAAAGTTTGAAATTTCCATTGTTTTGCAAAATTCAAATATTTTGCAGATACTCTTATACCAACTCAGCACTGATGGTCTAGCAGATCCACTAGAACCTTTCTTAAAAAATCAGATGACAGCCATTCAATTTGGGATCCATATAACTCATTAGCAGTCCTTCCGAATCATTTTTTAAGAGATACCAAGGGTTTGATACTGCAAAATGCTAAACTCTGAGATCTTAACCAGCAAAGTACTTAACTAATAGGACTCTTCATACACTTGATGCCAGCACTTTATGAACCGATCAAACTTTAATTAAAGTCAATAGAAAGACTTCTGGACCTAAATGGAAGCTGCTTAGGTTATGCCCTTTTATCTTGAAGCTTTAACTTGATACTTGATCTTGCTTTATCATGTGATGTTCAGAAGCTTTCAAAATCATATTTAGATCAATCTCTATGATTAGTTAGAAATATCAACTTTGTCTAYTTTTTTTGAAACCTAGATTCTTTTTTTCTGACTTATCACTGACTTCCTTAGAATATCTATCATTATTTTCTTACTTCAGTAAATAATTATGAATCCAAAATGTAAAGAAACTTAAGCATGAGAAAATACAATATTTTGGTTAAATACTATATTACAGAGCTTATAACATTAATTTAGTCAATGGGAATTTGACAATTAGGCTATTACAATGTAGTTTTAAAGCATATAAGCATATTTATTATAGTAATGAAGTACAGAATTACATAAATACAAATCATATTTAATCAAGAGCAAGCAATCTAAGATAATATCCAAATAAGAGTTAGAATGATATGTCACTGAGTTTATATGTATCATTTTTCTGCTATCAATAAGTAGTGCTACAAATTGTCATAACATAAATTGTTTACATTTGTTTTAAAATGCACTATAATATTGATTGATGTTTATGACTGAGTTTATTTATTTTCATTAAGACCATAAAAGTTCTCCCTCTAATGAGATAATTAATTTTCTATCCTGCATAACTCCACTTTCAAATTAGATTTAAATATTGATTCTTGTAATGTACTATGTGTTTAAAAATGAAACAAAAGAGAACTAATTACCTATTTCATAAAATTGTCAGAGGAACAGCCTTGGAAAATGGAGTCTTGGGTTCATAAACAGTAAATTTCTCCCACCATTTAAGTTTGATTTTAAGTTAAGGCTACCATTCGGTGAAATGTTGTTGATCCTTACTTCACAATAAAGTCACAACTTTGTCCTAATGTGCTTTTTGCCCATCTTATATAGTAACCACCTTCTTGTATCTTCTTTGGAAGCATGCTGCCTAAGCAGATAGATTCTTAAGGTAAAATTCAACCCTAGTTATTAATTCTTAACTGTCAATTATGAGTTTCAGCGTCTATATTAAATTAATACTTTTACTGTAGCTTATTGTACTTATATTGGGAAAACATTCTAGAACTAAATAAAACTATATCACAGTGTTTTAAAAAGACTTTACATTCTATGTAAAAATTTTTTTTAATCTATACTTAAAATATCTTAGGACGTACTACAAGTCTTGAGATACGCTTTTAAGAGTGACAATTGTATAGGTTCCCAACAACTGGCAATACTACTGTTTCTTTTGCATTTGATTTTTTAACAAACTTTAAAAAAATGTGAAAATTAACAGTTTCCCACACAGCAAAATTATCCATGCTTGAAAATAATATTCTTTCATAATACTGAGATATATGAAACTATTTAAAATCAGTGGCCAGTGACAGAACAAAATCAATTGAATTCCAATAAATTTATGGTTAAGCATCTTTAGGTAACAGTATTTTATATACTGAAACCTTCTATGTAGCTTACGTYTTAAACCAGAGTTGCAACTTAAAGAAGAACTTAAAGTTAACTGCTGCTCCAGTCCTCCATACCTCAACAGCTGTCAAATCCAAGTGTCAAAGTAATACTGGGACTGATGGAACAATAAACATCTTTGCCCTTTTACTGAACATACTGGCCCCCCATAGTATCTCTAAATTCACATTATTCAGTGCAAAGCACTGTAACATTCACAAAGTTCTCTGCTCACTGCAGTGTTCTGAATTTGGGGCTGCAGAGAGAGTTTTGCTAATCCTGACTCTGAGCCTGGGAAAGCAGTGATTCCACATGTGATTTCAAGAAGTACTTTTGCTAAATTTTAAGGCATGATGCAATAGTTTAAAAAGTGGATAATGTATCATGGAGAACATTCTGACTAAAATCTCAGGTCCATTCAAATCAGTGGGTGTTTTTGCTCTGGTTCTACATCATATTCTCATTACTTCTTTTCCCTCATTCTTTTAACTTATGCTCATTTTATAGTACTCATCAATATATCAGAGTTCATTATAAACTCTGCATATGTTTCATTACATAACCAGAATCCAACTTCGTAAAAGCAGAAAACCATATTCAATTTGAAAAAACAAAAACTATTAGTTTTTCCCCACAAGTGTTGTTTAATAGACATTTAATGGGTAAGGGGAAGAAGGGGTTTATTAAGCTCTAAAAATACATTGTATGCCTGAGGCATGTTTTTTGTATAAGTTGCTTGAAATGTGTGGCATTCTGTTGGACATGACTTTAAAGTAACAGTATGCCCTGCTGTAAATTAAACACTAGAACATAAACACCTACATTAAATCTGAAACAGACAATAAAATAAGAAAACACATTTCCATTTTCTGACTGACCTCAATCTCTGAATGAGGACCCCTGCATGTTACATTAGCAGGCTGGGCTCCATTATACTGCTGCATGCTCTGCTCAATCTACTGAAATATTGATTTTTTACAGAACACACACTGTAAAATCAATATTCCAGTACACATAGCAGAATGGCAACAGTATAGCTGAGGCCAACTCAGTGGCCTAGCACAGTGGGCACACGCTTAGAGACCAGGGATAGACTGGAAGGGGAAGGCAGGAAATAAACTAAACATGGAAAAACGCAGTAAAATGGAATTGGAATAAAGAATGGCATTGTGAAGGTGTCCAGACAGGAAGGGAGGAAGAAGAGCATGTTTTATAAAAGCAACAAAAAGAGAAGACTTGGAATTTGTAGTTTTGAAAACAAAGGAGCTGAAGAAGAAAAATTAAAGTATTTAAAGGTAAGAAATTTTTCTGACATTCTTCCTCCCCCAGATGAGATGTTTTTTTTAAGTTGGAAGGATTAAAAAAAAAGATAAAGATAAAAAAAATTGCAGTATTTTTTTAGTTTATTTCTCTTCCAGGTAGTATAAACGACAGCAACATAATTGGACTAACAGGTACTGCTGTGATCCTGCAATGACAAGGATCATGTGGGGCCTTCATGCCTGATTCTGTAAACACTTTCATATATGTAGAGCTTATATATACCAGCGTCCCATTGGGACTACTCAAATGCCGTAAGTACGTGCAGGCATATTATTAAAGTTGAGGCCTAAATGACTACAAGCTTCATCTTGGACCACCAACTGTTCAAACTGTTAACTTCATTAACAGTTTTGTCTGAGCCTAGTGAATATGATAGGTTTATCTTTAATTATTTCAATRTAAGAGATAAAAATGCCTGCAAAATTTATTATGTTTAAATCTTTATTCTGTATTTGTTCAGCCTCTTAGGGCCGAAGACAGCCCAAAAATGTACTATCAYGTACTTATAAATTCGTATTTTTAATAGCTATGAAAGGCTAGAGAGCAAGTCACATAACAGGAGCAAAAGCTTAAGCACCTTTTCAAAAGAACAGAGGGAAAAACACCCCCTTCAACACCMAAACGAGCTCTTCCTTCAGAGACAGGAAGGTGAGGGGAATGAGACATTCCTAAGAAAAAGCTTTTATTCTCTTCTCGAAACACCCCAAATTTAAAACAGCCGAGATTTTTGCTTGCTTACACCTATAGCAGGTTGCTTAGAGGAAAAAACCCGAAACATGTAGTTTAAAGTAGTTTTAGGCAAAGTAACGTGTCAGTCGGAGCCCACCCTGCGCAGCCCCCAAGCTCGGCTCCCCAGCCCCTCAGGGAGCCGGCACAAGGTTTGTCAGGCGGCACCGCCGCGGGACCCCTCACGGCTTTTGCCGGCGGCGGGCGCGCAGAGCCGGGCTCCGCGGGCAGCGCGGCACTAGGGCGCCTGCTCCG
>NW_028186379.1:5744454-5767048 GCF_003343005.1 Rhea americana
GGTGGGGCCGGTGCCCGCCGCGCCGCGGGCGGCTCAGGGCCGCGGGCAGCAGCGCGGCGGCAGCGGGCTCGCGTAATTTGCTGCTGTCAGTCGGAGCCGGCCGCTGCCGCGGTGTTTCCATCGCCAGCGCTGCCGCCGGCTGCCGCGGGCCCCGGCGCAACTTGCGCCGAGCGCGGCAGCCCGCTGCCTTTTCGTTTGTGTTTTCGCGTTTCCCTTGCACCGCCTGTTCGCTTTCCTTTAGTTCAGCTTTTCTGCTGACTTCTAATTAACCAGGGGTGGGGAGTTCCCGTCTCTTTTTCTAACTGTGTGCATTTTCCGTTTGCAGAAACTTGCACCCGGAGACAACCCTGGTGCCCGCAGCAGGAGGATTTAGTCCCTTGAAGCAAAGTTCTGTGACACTCAGACTCTGATTATGATAGAAGTCAGTGCACTACAGAACTTTGTCTCTGGGGGCTGCGGCAGCGAAGAGGTTACCGAAACAGCCCTGAGAGGCTCAGGTGGACACGTCACTGCAAGCTCCCTGCAGAAGGGGGTGGGATGAGGAGCGAAGTGAGATGGGAGTGGGAGAGGAACTTTACTGAGCACCGAAACCTGTGCTTCAGACTTGGAATAAAGTCTTTGCGATGATAATCTGGTGGCCTCCTACTCTGAAAATTTTCTTTSTTTTGCTTTTTAAGACAAATATGGCACTACATCTGGGTATCTGAAGGTTATTTAAGTGCAAGTCGGGCCGATTTGAATGTCAGCATAAATGCGAAACTAAACTAAACTTAGTGCTCAGTGCAACTGAATCATTAGTCGTTAAGTTCACATGCAAGATACTGTTCCTAATTGTGCTTTGTTTTCACTGTGTAACAGAATAGTAGCTTAACTAAGGACTTGAGATGAAGAAAAGACTTAGTGCTCTTAGCAGAAAGCTTTGACATAATACCCTATTGTAACTTAAGTGTGCTAATTGAATGTTGTGGCCTTGCCTCTTAAAAGTATGGAGCTTTTCTTTCCTCCATTAGAACCCCCAAAACCCGCAACCTCTGAGTTACAGCTACTTAAGTTCAAGCCTCTGCTTTTTCAAAAATCAWGTAGTTTGTTCTAAGTTGGTTCTGCAATACTTGATTCCTCACTGGGTGAGGGGGAGGGGTGCCTTTGGGAGGGCAAGTGAAACTGGTATTTATTAAAGTAGTTGCAGTATGCTACAATATTACATCATTTGACACCTGGACTATTCTCTGTGAGTGTACTCAATGTGGTAATAGCTTTAAGGGCTGAGAAAGGAAGGGCCAAGTTCAGTTTCTTTTTTCAGATTCAATTTAAGTTGGAATGTGACAACAGTACAATAGTCAGCCCTGTTCTCAGAAATTTTGCACAGTCTCTTGATGCACAGTGTAGCTGGTACGAGGTGGACATAATCAAATGATTGGCTCTCAACATAATGAGAGTAATACWGAAAATACGACTAGCTCAAGGTCAGGTGGACTAAAGTATAGCAATTTATTTAATATTATAAATAGGTAAGTGCTGTGGAGTTTGTTAGCAAGTAAGGCTTCTTTCACAGCAGCTGCATTGTATGCCATGCTTGAGCTATGCTATTTTTTGTTATATATGTGTGTGCATGTGTGTGTAAGGGGTCTTGTTCTGGTAGCTGTCTAGCTAATGATCCCCTTTGAGTTCACTTAAAAACCCAAATCAGCTCTTCCCTTCTGTCAATCTAAATGTGAAAGGTACAGCAAGATTATACAGTTCATGGAATTGGGCTGGAAACTGAAATGCTATTCTAAGTACATGCTTTTTAGCTCAAACCGTTTAATCAAAGGGTAGGTAAAGCGAGGAGCACTTACTGTATGGCAGCCCATGTGACCAACTAGGGCTATATTTGGATGCTGGAGGTTTAAGGAATCCTTTTTGCTAACCATTTTTGGCCAATTGCCTACCGCTTTATGTTGTGCAGTATGACGTCTGTTAAAAGAGACTTGGAAGTCTGGTGTCTGCAACTGTTTAATCAGTGCAGTTATAGGGAAACACCTTGTACTGTCAGGGCTAAAGTCCCACTATTTATTTAATTTAGGAGTGGTTTCTGCCTACTATGAGATATGTAATATGAATTGCTGTTCTCTATTTTTATGCTCTTAGCCTTTTTGAGGGCAGTAGATCTTAAAAAGATTTCTTGCTTGGATGCTCAGAGGTGGTGGTTAAACCTCTGTAGACTCTTACTGTTCTGGAGAACTGGATTTATGCACATACTTGCTCTGTCAGAATAAACATAACGTGTTTGGATCTTAGCTTAGTTCAGTGTAAGTGCAGTTCAAGATAGGGGGACCAAATACTGGTCTCTTGCACTGAACTGGATGTTGCAGCATTTAACGAACTTGAATCTAGCTGCAGTGGGAAGTAAGAGTTCATCTGCTTTCTCCCAACATGTTCCAGCCTGTGCCAATTTACTACATGCTTTAGTCCAGCTGTGGTCAAGCTGAGTTGCTGTGAAGGCAAGGTGAGTCAAGTGTGACCTTCTGGTAGCCCTTCGTTTGTCCATGCCAGAAGCACACATGTTGTACCTCCTGTCCTACAAGTAATACTTGAATGGTGACCTTTTGGTGATGCTTAGGCTTTGATAGCAGGAAGTCAGGTGACCTTAGCGTAGGACTAGAAAAAAGCTTAGCACTTAAGATTTTGTGCTTTATTCTTGCTGTAATAGTCTAATACATGAGTTCTGATAGTCCCTTAGCATTTGAACTTTTACACTTCGTTACAGCACTTGGTTGTGTGGAAACATGCACCAAAAGTAGCACGTCATGCGTGGATTTTGTTGTATGCTGACTTGTGTGAGACTTCTTGGAGAAAGTTTAAGGCAGGCAACAGTAGTCGGGGCCTTGTGTGGGAGATGAGTTTTGACGAACCTTTTAAGAGTCGTGTTGTTCAATCAAAGACAATGCAGGAATTAGAAACAAGAATTAGTGCTGCTATTTAAAATGAAGTGTGAATGCCAAACTGTATAACTGCATTAAAGTAACTTATTTTCCAATGTCTTGGCATCTTCTGCTTTGCTGTTAGGCAACACATCTCTAAATTGTTTCTATGGTTTTGGGTACTTTTTAAAACTCTAAATATTTATTCAATACTTACGGTCCTTTTTCCATTGAGAGAGTGGTAAAAGAGCATTTGGAGTAAATTAACAGGCCTTCTATTTGGAAATCTGTATATGAAGGGGCAGAGGGAAAGGAAATGATACCAAGCTATTTCCTATCTGCAAGCTGTAGAATAGCGAAGGAGTTTTCTGACAAGTATTTTGAAAGGTGAAGCTAAGTGTATGGCTGTATGTCCAAATTTGAGCCTGTACATAGGTGAGGAAGTTTGAATTTGGAATTTAAAAAGACATTTAGCATAAAAGCTGTTACTTCATGCATTCTGAGCTTTTCAAGGTCACGATCTCATAATGCTGAGATTTATTTGTATCTCACTGTCAGATGTGATGACCAGGCAGTGTGAATGTTAAAAGGCAACCGCTTGAGTTTGTTATATTGACGGAAGGGTATTTGAGAGCGTGAGAGAACATGGACTTAAGGCAAGTGCCACAACCTGTAGCTGGTTAGTCTTGAGATGCTGTTTACTTGGTATAGCGGAGGAATGTGCTCATTTCTGCTGATTTTGAGCTGGTGAAGCTTTCAGCAAGAACTTACTTCCCAATCTAAAAATTCTACAGAAAGAGATGAGAAGGACAGGTCTTGCATGTTTGTCTTCATAGAATTAACTTGTCTTSTTTTACTAGAAAGAAGTTAACTTGTCAGCTTTTAGCAGTTGTGTGATTAAAATGCAAATGAAAAAAGTATAGAAAGTCCTGAGCTAACTCCAAAGAGCAGGACATGGCACTGGGGCGTTTCTATCGATCTGCTGCCTGCGTAACASCATTCAGCAAAATTTGAGTGGATCCACTCAAACTGAGGTCCYGTGGGAACTAACGCAGAGCAGGTTGTGCAGTTGCAGCTCATCTCAGTGGGCTCTCAAATCTCATTTGGTTTTTTTTGGCGTTAGCGATGGTCTTTTCCCTAATCTCTAGGAGAACGGGGCAGCGAGTTTTGCGCGGTGCCCCAGTGAGCCACGCGCGGCCGCGAGCTGAGGACCTCGGATGGGAGGCGCAGTCGCGGCAGCTGCCGAGGGGCGCGAGTGGTGCGCCGCTGCGCAGGACCTGCCCCTTAGCTGGAGCCTGGGCAGGCCAAGCCGCTCCTGGAAGAAACGCAACGGCAAGCTAAGAGCAGGCGAATCCTTATGAGTGGAAGTTGGAGCTGCTAAGCAATCCCACTTTTTTCTATTTTATTTTGGGAGGGAAGTGGAAGCTACGTGTATATATATATATATATATATATATATGTATGTATGTATATATCTGCATACACACACACATATATACTTGGCAAATGCTGTTCAAATGGGGCTGTTTTCTTGCTTAGTGTAGCAGCCAGGCAAGGATCTCATCCACATGTTAATTATGCTTACTGTACTCTAGAAATAACCTTTTCTATGACCAGGTTTCATTTTCTGAAGTACTAGTGCTGATGGTACTGAATGGGTATGAAATGCTCACTGCAGTTCAACCTATATTTAGGATACTAATGTTAGAGATCTTGTACTGAAACCTCCTCCTAATTAACTGCAAACGGAGGGAGGTGAAGCTTGGCTTCACATAGCTAACACAGAAGCAATTACTTGCTGAATTATACCAGCGTAAGGTACTGAAATGAGCATACCAAGTCCTGAGCTTTATGGATAAGCAGCATTAGACTCTTGGTGGATGGGTCTCACTTTAAGTTTGGTCAGATGGTGGTGCARTACTGGCTTTCTGTGCGATGGGATTTCTTACTTGCTCTGGTTCTTACATTTAAGTTTTGAAAACTGCTTTCTTGCACCAAGCCTGCTCTCTTGCAGAGCTCTTGTGAAGGTTCTTGCACTATAGTAAAATTACATATTTCTGCTCTTTATAAAAGTAAGTCTCAATACTGAATGTGGTGACACTTGTGCAATAAAATCCTTAATGTGTTTTGTAGTAACCTGCAGGAGTACTAGTTGTGGGAACATTAACAGTACAAGAGACTGAAATTAGTCAGCAATTGTGTGAGTAGTCCTATCCAAGTAAGCAGGTGTTTAATGCTCTGCATTTTGGCACCTAGATGACTTAGGAGATGTTAAAATACAGGAGGTTAATGCTCTTCATCTTGCCTGTAGTTAGTACCCTGATCTAGTTAAGAAAAACAGTAGTGGAATACTTTAATACTAGTGGTAATGTGAGAGCTGGTAGGTACGGTTTCCTACCAGCTGTAGGAAACTGGTAGTACTTCACAAATAAATGAATAGAGCTGCAGTGGAGAAGGCTGGAAAGTATGCCTGCACCGAGGAAACCGGTAAAGAAATGCTGACACACATTTCATTCAAGTGGGAGGCTGRCAGCGGTCAGGTAGAGCAGACTCAACTTGTTTCTGCAGCCCTATGATTTGAGAAGTTTCAGGAGCAAATCTCATACTGTCCTGTTGGTACTGCTCATCCCCACTGCAACACAGCGCTTCGCTGTGCGAGTTAAACAGGCCACAACTATGAAGAGTACTCCTGGGTACGAGATATGGCTTGCAGTCAAGACAGTGGCTTCAAAACTGGAAAACATTGTCATATTTTGTAAACACTTAAAGCAGAGGCTCTGGCATTAAAACTAAGATGAAATGCTCATAGCAGCTTGCAGTGGGGATGTGAGACAGCTGTGTATGACCTCATGCATGGCTATTTTAGTGGTCTTATTGGAAATAACTGAAGCTGTAGTGTAGTATTTCCTGAACTACTGTCTTCACAGCTATCTCACAGATTCGCTGGAGCCATCTGAGTGAGTGCTTTCATTTTAGCTATCCTCACTTCCATCTCCCATTAGCATGTCCCAAAATTGTGACTAGAGCAGACCCTTCAGGGGCAACTGCAGCAGAGGCAGAGAAAGGGTTGCTTAGTTTGGGGAGAAGCGAGTGGATAGAATTGTCAATTCTCATGGTTTAACTCTCCCCCCCCCAACTATATACTTAGAAAATGATTTTGCCTTTCCTGCTGCCTTTCCCCGTCCCACAGCAGTTGTTGTTGCTGCTTATTCTCCCATCGCTATTCCATTCTTTGATAAAGTGTGTGTGGGGGGAAGAGGTTACAAAAGATCAACATTAATCTGAGAAGAAATGTAAGGTAAAACATAGCTTTGTGCGTTACTGAGCTCAAGTTGACRCTTGAGCATGTAAAACAAAAGTCGTGTCCCATTGGAAGAGGGCACCTACTTGCTTTAACTTTCACGGGTGGTAAAGCACAGAATTAAATGTCCATGTAATCAAGAAGACTTTTCCCTTTCCCAGGTGGTTGTTAATCTGTTACAAGTGGTGGCTTTTGCTCTTTAGCTGTGGCTGAGCCTCAGAGAGGAAACACTGAAGTTCAGACATCTCTTTGCATTGGGTTTTTTCAATACAGGAACACCAACTGGCAAAACATTGCTCAGACGGACGCAGCTCCGGTGCCAGCGAGCTCTGCTCCTCGCCCTCTTGTCCCTTTGCCAGGTAAAATGAGCGGTGCTGGGGGGGGGATCACAGCAGTGCGAGGTGAATCGYGTTTACCTGCAGAAAGGGGGGACTTTGCCACTGCAGAAGTGTGGATCAGGTGAGGATCCGCTGCAGCGATGCCTAAAGGGGCTGCTGGAGCTTTCCCCTCATCAAGCAGCGCCAGGTGAGCGGTCAGGAATAGCTGCCCCTCTTTCAGGGGGGCTTGTGTCGAGCCTTTGGGGAGGTGCATCTCCGTATCCCCATTGCCATTAAGGCACAAAGCTGGCAGCACACATCTCACTTTGGTGAGGAGGTGCGTTTTGCACTAAGTAGCTGCTAAAGGTGAACTCTCTTGGTCCTTCCCTTGAAGAGCAAATCTGCAGGAAAGCATTGCCGTGCTGCTGCAGGGGCTGGAAGGTACCACGCTCTCCTGCAGGTACTGCTGGAAAGACTGGAGGAGGGGAGCGGGATTGTGGAGATGGAAAAGGCGGAGGGCAGAAGAGACCACGCAAGTTCACAAAGGAGTAAAATCAAGGCTCTGTTTCGAACTTTGAATGTGCTGTTCACCTGAGCGTGATCTGGTATACCCTTGGAGATGTTAAACTTAAACTGCTAGACTGTACATTGACCAAATTAATTCAGGAGCCTTATGTGTAATTACCCTGTATGAAAGGAGCCTGTGCCTCTTGAGATATCTTGGTATCTAAGATGTACCTGAAATACAATGTTTATAAAACACTATAGTTGCACAGCATGTTGGTTTTAATTTGAGCTGTGAATTAATTTGATTGAAAATAAAAACAAACTTCAAATTCTGGATTCTCATGGCTTCTCATGACACTGTAGAAATCCACTATTTCAAACATGCTGAGCTAAGCTAAACCAGTGAGGACCCACAGCACTTGAGCAGTCCGTGCTGTAAAACAAACTGTAATTAACTGTTCTTTGGAGAGCAGGAGGAGGACTCCGAGGAGCATTGCCAAGAAAGAAGAGCTGTTCTTAACCCTTGCAGTAAACAATCAATATCCATAAAAACTGCTAAACGAGGAGTCTCGAGGGGTAAAAGTTTCAGATGCAGCAGTGTAAGTGACTCTGCAGAAATACATGGGTGGTGATAACTTTGACTAGCCAAGTCCTAGACAAAATTGAAAGCAGAAAACAGCACATTGAGACAAAGCTCAGTGGTCAGCGACAGCTTTAGTGGGCTTCAAATTGGTTAGGAGAGAAGTGAAAGTGGGCTCCAGCATCTGAGGGTACTTCTCTTATAAAAGGCTGGTTATAAAGGATTTTAAAACAACCTGTTCAGATGCTCAGCTGTAGGTTTAAGAACACGCTGGCCTGTTGAAATATTAATTTTATAACTTCATTAAGCACAATGCTTTCCATGTGGGTTGATTAAGCAGCAAGACTATAAATACAATGAAAATTGAATCCTGTCTTAAAGATTTCGTTATTCAAATTGTGTGTTTTTGGCTTAAGTTAAACATGTTCCGCTGGGTCATGTCGTTGCTCAATGTAGCTCACTTGGCTGAGCCATATTGTTTAAGTTTTGATGTAAAATTTAGTTGTAATTAGGATCGAGCAAACAAGATGATATGGTGGAGGCAAACCTTAGCAGTGGTATGTAAATGAAGCAAGACCACAGTCAGGATAGCTCAAGCCCAGGCTCATAGCGTTTAATGTCGAGACGCTCCCTTCGGTGTTACATGGTCTACTTGGAGTGTAAAGTCAGCAGCATGGTGGGCACGAGGCTAGGGAAAACACGAGAAGCCTGTGCTATAGGCCTGTATCGATCTTGGTCTCAACTCTTTGAAATCTCTGTGTTTAAAATCATATCAAAATTGCAGCCTATTGTCAGAATAATGTTGAAAATATGTTAAGCTTTACATAAAACACATTAAAGCCATTTTGAATGTATGGGCGTAGGTGCATTGGTGACAGTCACCATTTCAGTTTATGGGACAATAAGTGATAGAGGTATTGCTAGCTGTGTAAAGCTTTTAAACAATTTGTTACTGAATGTGAAAAGAACCTTAATCTGCTCAATTGCTTTTGACTACAAGTGGGTTTTATAATCTCCAGGCTGCAAATATTTCCTTGTACTAAGAATAAAAAGCATTTATGAGAGGAGTTTATGTTGGATCATACTTTCTCAAATTGATGCTATTCATTCTACTTAAACTGTTTCTTGTTGTGGGGGGGGGGAAGTGATGTAGTACTGTTTAAATCTGTGTAAATACACACATATTTAAGTATGGCTTTAGATTTTTGGTATTTTTAAGTTTTTCAAGTACATTGTATACAGGAAGCATCTTTTAGACATAAGCTTCATATAATTAGAACAGCTTGTTTCAGTTGCGTGCACACATACATATTCTGTTTTTCAGTAAGTTTATATGACATCTTATGTTACAGGGAAGCAGTTGTATGTATGCAGGGAGGGTGGGACACCTGTGTGTATACAGTGGACCGAGGACGGCAGCACTGCCAACTTGTGGAGTCCTTCATAGGAGCAAAGAGCATTTACAGCAAAAGATGAACCTAYTATTGGTCCTAAAGTAGAAGAACTTCTGCTTTTGTGGAGTTGGATGCTGGTACACAAGTTGACATAGTTCCAGAAAGAGTGGTACTAGCATTAAAGGAAAAATCACCCCTGGCAGAAACAAAATGGGATGGGGGAGGGAAACTTTGGGCTTTCCTGGATCAGATTTACCCACTGTGTAGATGGCAGTTTTCTTTGACAAATCTTACAGAAAGTGTGCTGCAGGGAGTAATGTTAATTTAGCTCCTCTTTAGCTCTCCCTACAGTGGCTGTCTACCTTCCTTAAAACAGTGTTGGAGGGGAAAACTACCTGTTACTGGACCAGAAATTCATCAACTCCAGGGGAGGATTTTCCCTGTAAGAAAAAGGATAAAAACAATAGAGGAAGAATTCAGGGATGTTTTTTCTGCCATAGGGAAAATTCTCATGTCTCACATTGCAGAGAAAATAAAATAGGAGGCAAGTTTGGTACTCTGAATCACTGATGAGGCAGGAAAACCTAGGGGAGCAGATTTGCTGTCTAATCAGTGTGCTTAAAAAAAAAAAAAAAAAAAAAGTACCCAAGCCTTTTCATTAAATAGGGAGCAAAAGTTTAAATACTTAAAAGAAAACACATAAAGGGCATGCTTCGGAGAGAGGCATGTTTAGATGTTGTCCAGTACTTGATGCACCACAGTCTGGAAGATAGACTGTGACACATTCAGAGTAACTCCTTTTGGAGAGGATTTTTACATGCCCATTTGGTGGTGTCCAGCCCTATCCAGTAACTTTTGATAATACGGACTACGCTAATAACAAATGCATATCCTAAATAACAGATCTAGGAGAAAAGAGTAGACTGAGTGGAGACTGAGCAGCTTTGGAAGCAGCTGCTGGACCCAAGGTAAGTGATATGGGTTTTGTTGCTGCGGAAGAAGCAGGTGGGAAGCTGAGGTGGTGCAGTGCGCAGACAGACCTGCGAAGGCTGGTGCTCTGACGTGCTGGGAAGTGGTGTGGAGTTTCTTGGAAAAGTGAAATATGTGAGATTTTGTATCTGATCCGGCTGTTTGAATCATCAGTTTGTGAGCAAGACTATGTGAAGATGCCAAATATTCATGGGAGCCAAATCTTAATAAAGAACTGGAGGAACTGAACAAAGAGTCAGTTATGGCACGTGGCGGTGGAAAGCGTAAAAGGAAACCCTGCCAGAGATGCTGGGATATCGTACAGTTCTTTGTCACAAAACAGTCAGAATCTGAGTCGGGTGGTTTAGGTGGTAATAAAAAAAAAGTGCTCATGTATTCAAACACAAAGTGGCTTGGGGATTAATCCACAGGTGTGAAAAGTTTCATGCCTTTTCATGAACCAAAGCTATCTGAAGCTCAGTGTAACTCTTTCTTTGTGCTTGCCCAAGTGAGCTGAAAAAAAAAACCTTTTTCTTTAAATTGACAAATACATGAYAGGCAGGTTGAATGCAGAGAGATTTAGCACTGCAAATCTACTCTGTAGCATTTAAAGCAAGTCAAGACCTAAATTACATACCTACCTTTTCTCTGTCAGATTACAAAACTTGCCTGATTTTGGACCGTGAGCTGGGCTGCAGCTCCAGCACGGGTCTTTCTGGAAGCACATAAAGTTGTAAGTAACATGAGGTCTTGGTAGCACCTTGCTGACCTCAGCATTTCGAAAGAGGGATTTTTTTGTGCTTGAGGGGACTTCTTTCAAAGCTGCTATAATGGTGATCTCCAAAGTAATGCAGAGGAGTACTATAGGAGTCAGAAATGTAAGTTAGGGACTGACAAATCTAAGAAGGGCTGGAGACTTTTCTTATTGACTTAAAATTGACTTAACAAATAACATACTGCACAAGCCAAAAATACAAGCTAGTTTCTATGCCTGACCCATGCCCAAGCCTTCCAGTGGTGATGAGGACAGTCCCTGGTGTAGTGACAGTCATGCATAATTGTAGAATTTTATATCAACTCATAATTAAAATGATCTAGTCTTCTCCTGATAGAACCTGCTTGTTTTTATTCCTGCGCGCAACTAGAGCACCAGATGTATTCCTCTAAAGGGCTTCCCTTTTAAAGGGGCTGCTGCTCTTGAGTTAGCCAAAGGACTGATGTGCAACATGCTTTCAGGAGCTAGTTAAGATTTTTTTGGAGCTGGTGACTGGACGATGTCTGTTCCTAGGAAAAAAACACCTTTGCAGGCATTTGAGTTTGTGCAGGGAACTGCAAAACTAGTCTGTTCTGAGCTTTTTAGCAGTCATGGTTCCCATTCAGCCATGCAGAAGTTCTAAACATGACCCATTTTCATGTGAACACCAAAGAGAAACTAGAGCAGACACCACAGGGGTTAAGGCACTTACTAGCCAGAAAAGAGTGGTAACAGGTAGCAGCCAAATGCAAAATGACTGTTTTTGGCCTGCAGCTGTTTGGCACAGGCAGACTTAAAAGGTGGGTCTAAAAGTCTTCCTGCTAAATAGTCACAGTAACAAGACAATCCTGAGCATGGCCTTGGGCAAGATCTGCACCAGTAATCCTATCAGTTTATTGGTTCTATGTTGTATAGTCCCTGATGAATAAATCTCTTAATGTGCCAGAGATATTTATCACTGATACAACTCATGATTTTCTTAGCATTACTTCTCAATTATTTTTTGGATGAATAAAAATGGTATCTAGTTTTCTTCTCAATTTTACACTTTGAAAACAGAAAAGCATCTGCAACATACTGAAAATCTTGTCACCCAAAAGCTATCCTTTCCCCCACTCTCATATTTAAATTCCTCATTCTTGTATTTAAATTTATACAGCTCTGCTGAGAAGAGACTTAGCACCAAGATATTTTATAGAGAGAAGACTCAAGCTCGTCTGCCTTCTTGAGGGAGATACTAAACTATAAATGGGTTATGAAGCATTACTTAAGTCATTACTAACCACAGCCCCACAAAAGAGGAACAATAAAATCTCAGATTCCCTGTGCGAATTTGAAACATGCAATCACAGAAGTTTCTTAATGGATGAACTGCACAGAAGACAAAAACGCATGATAGATGAGGTCCCTTAAAAATAGAACAATCAGTCATAAAAGTTTTGCTGACATGCTCTACATTCATGTTTATAGATACAGGCTTCTTGCATTTTTTAGGAGAAATTTAATGTTATGCTAAAACCTGAACTGGATAGAAATCTGTATCTGAATTTCTAGGTTTAAAAATAAAGCTACTACCTTGTCATTTCAAGTCTCCTCTCACAAAACTTTGTTCATGTCTACAAGCTGCTGAACAACAACAACAAAAAAAACCCTTTACTTTTTATTCCAAAATAAATGATTCACCATGTTTGTATACAGAGCATCTTAGATTTAGTTATCTATTGTATGAGTATAATTTGAGTTCATGCATTAGAATATTTACAGATAAGAGCTGGAGAAGTCAAAGACACAGGACCTAGAGAGAAATTTTCTTCCTCTGTACCAGGAGGAATCGAGTTGTTTCCATTCATTAGTGAATGTTACACAGCAATATGTTGAAATAAGCGACACTGTGGCAGCTTCCCAGTTGGTGCAGTATAAGGATACCCATCGTTCATACGCTATTCACATCAAATAGTCAAAGAAACTGATCTCAGTGCAAAAGCAAACCATCTTTCAAATTGTTTATGCTTCCAAAACAGCTCAAACTAGGAAAAAAAAACAAACAAACAAACAAAAAAAACCACCTTGAGCAAACAGTGTCACCAAATCCAGGCCCTAAGTAGCTCACTTGCATATCCAGTCACGGTGTATCTTTGGAAATTAATTGTGTCCCATTGCTGCAAGCACACGCTGCCCTGTTCAGACCTCACTGCAAGGGAAGAGAACAGCTTAAAACAGTGACTGGTGCATTTTAAAAATTGAAACAGAATGGCATATAAAAGTCCTCATTCTCCAGAACTCCATAGGTTCATAACAATGTGATTCTAGTTGGGGGGGGTCTTTATTTTTCCAAAATCTTAAAAAATAACAAAAATTGATGAACAGAGTAAAGTGAAGAAGGAGATCAGGTGAAGTTCAAAACTTAGCAGACAATTTCCAGGACTGGATGATCTTTACAGTTAATTCTATTACCTTCTCTGTAACTTATTGTGTCAATTAATATTTCAATTCTTTCATTGCTGAATATCTGCTGACCTTGGAAACTCCAGTTCCTGCTGGCAGGCAATAATAATGGCTATTAACTTGCAAAAAATTGAGAAGACTATTAAGTATACAGACTAATATTTTGTACTCTTTAGATCGTAAAATTCCTGTGGCAATGGTCACCTTTTTGCTATGTTTTTGTATAATGCCTGGAGTACCGGTATGGAGCTAAGACTTCCAAATGCTGCTACAGGAATAGTAACATCAGCAGTAATGACAGTAACAGTAATAAGAAATTCAGTGATGAATAAGGTCCACAGTTTTCTACGGCATTAGAACTACTAGTTCTTATCAGYCCAGCTTTATTTTGTGGACAACCTCAAATAATACTATTGAGCAAACATTAAACATTATTAAACTTGTTGCACAAGCGATGAAGTGATGCACAAATGGTTTCTTCTCACATTAATCGAGAGAAGGCATTCGATAGGGTGCTTTGGGACTACTTTTTTGTCACAGGGAGGAAATTTAATTGCAGGCCTGGCTCGATAACCTCCAGCTAAGTGCTGTTTGGCTCCAGGTGCAGTTCTTTTTCCCTGAAAGACCCCTGCCGGAGGTGCTCTTGGGGAGCAAGGATGTGCAGGAAGGGCATCCTCTCTCAACTCCTCCATTTACTCCCAACAACACGTGTAAAAGCTGACAGAGGTTCTTCAGCAAGCTGCAACGAAAAATATGAAATGTCTCTTTCGGGTGCAATTCCCACCCGGCCCCGCTCGCCCCTCAGGCTCGCCGCCCCAGGGCACGGATCAGAGCGGAGCAGCGCCGCGCTGCCGCTGGGCCTGCAGCACCGGCAGGACCAGGACGAAACCGGACTTTCGGCACGCAAGTAGCTTAAAAGGCCCCGACAGTCGCCGGGGCAGGGCCCAGGAGCAAGCGAGGGTACGGCCAGCGGCTCAGCCAGGCCCGCTGCACCCAGCCGCAAACAACGCCAGCCCTCTCCCGCCCGCGCAGCCCTCAGCAAAATCCACGTCTCCTACCAAWAACCTTCCCATACCTGCCTGGCGASACACTCTCGAATTCATTTCCTTGTTTCAACAGCCTCTTGAGGGTTTCAAACACCTGARGGGAGTTTGCCCCGTTAAATTACCCTCATAGCGCTCCATGTTCCTTGCTTCAAGACCTGCAGAAATTACACTTTTCCATTTGTTCTTCTGGGCTGACTCTGTCTCCTAAGAAAAGCGTACTCTTCCCCAGGCAGTGCAGAAATCCTCCCAGTAATTCTAGCCACTTGGCATTAAAACCAAAAGCTAGAGTAAATACGCAACAATTTTATAAAGCAGAGGGCTAAGACTCAGCCTGCTGAAGCTGCAGAGAAAGACACGGTGGGAGCTAATGTTCTCCTTATCTGGAAATGTCAGAGCTTGACAGCAGTCGTTTGAGGTACTTGAAACTGGTTCCATTTTACAGAACCTCAAATTAGCAACCCACACAGCAGAGCGCCGAAGCAAATGGCTGCTATCCTGCTAAGCTCTCCAGCCTAATTTGTGGAGAAGATACTTTGCTCCCTCAGGAGGTCAGACAGCATATTTTCCAAGGAAACTCTAGAAATGTGGAAAAAATATATCTTAGAAACCCTTTTGCTGTGCCAGTATTTTAACTGACTTCTTGTGTATGTAGGCTATTGGTTTTCCTCCAGAGAGGAAAGTACTTAATCTAAAGATGAGATCTTCAAGGGCTGGAGACTTTTCTGTGATGTAACACAACTGAATTTGAAAGAATTCCAAATTAAATTTCAAATAATCTACTTGCATGTGCCATTAGGCTAGGAATTACCTAGATATGATTAATAAATGGTGATACTTAACAAAAAGGAAAAAATTCCTAGAAGAAACAAAAAAACTGACTATACCCCTTTCTCTTCCTTACAGTTTCTTAGTCAAAAAAAAAAAAAAAAAGAAAAAAAAAAGGAAAAAGAAAAAGAAAAAGAAAAAAGAAAGAAAAACTTATTGGTATCTGTATTACCCTCCATAGTTTGTATTTAAGATCTTAATATTCTTCTTAAGAAGAGGTAATGCAATGCTGAAGGAGATGTACATTTTTATTGATTACCTTCAGTTTTGGAAAAAAAAAAAAACTTTAAGCAATCTTTCACATGCTGTAAGTGGTATTATCAATCATCCTACTCATACATTGCTTATGTGATTGCTATCATGCATGCTGATTTGGGACATTGATCCATCATTTCATACRCTCCAAGCTGGCAAGTGACGGTGTTAACTCTTTCCTGTGTCTCCTGGGAATCTGCCCACCAGTTTGAACTCTCTGGCACTCCATTAAGRGTTCATTCAGAACACATCTTTCTGAGCAAAAACCATGTCTGAAATCCACTGACTGTCTGAACAAAACTTGCATGATGACACGGAATACAACTCCATTTTAAACTATGCCAAAAAAAAAAGAAAAAGAAAAAAGAAAGAAGAAATAAAAATACTAAATTCCATAAAGTGTGGAGCAAACATGTCAAAAATATCATGAAACTTCAGTCAGTGATCAATTAATTGAGAACAGTAGTTAAATTTCAGATGTGACTTATAAGTTAATTCCTTTATGCCTTAGGYTAATAATGTCTAGTGCTGATTTTTACTGAAGTTTAAATGAAAGTCAAAGAATTTGCTCCTTAGAACTTTTATTATGGCYAGGAAGTTTTATAAATATTGCAATACCAGACCTGCCCCTTCTGTATGTGCAGAGTTAGACTCTCAGTTGCCACAAACTTTTTAACTGATAAAAGTTTGCAATTAAGTATCTTACAATGAATATAGTTTTCTTGTTATGTCTGCTTTTTGATAGAACATCTGGCGTATTTAGATTCTCCTGCAATGACTTGTATTCTTGTTCTTCTTGAACATAGTTTAAAAAAATAAAGTTTACTGAATGCTTAGAATTCCATGAAAATAGTGTATGACATTTACAGCCAGTGAGTCAATATGCAGTAGTTTTACAYGATCTAAATGATTTAGGACACAAGGGAAGATACTGCTTGGGTGAAAGAAACCACAAAGGGGACAATGACTGGATGAGGGAAGAGAGGTCCCACACGTTTAACCAAATTCACAYGGCAAAATGCATGGACAGATAGTGGTGGCCACCAACAATTGCACAGGCTCCACCAGGGCTYCGAAAGCATGTTCAGGAGCAAGAGCAGGTACTTATTTAGCCTGATGCAGAGGGGCTAAATGAAGCACTATGGTTCGTCAATCAAGCGACACCTAACACGTCTTGAAGTCTCACCACAGGCCAGTGGCCTCCTCCTGTGGTTAGCAGACCCACCGCCGTTTCGGGTGAGGGCCCATGTGAGGTATGATTTTCCTGCTGCACTGGAGTCACTCGAGTGCTGACAGTTTTCATGTCATCTTGTCCTTCCAACATTTAATATCAGCCTTTCTTACTAACACTCTTCCTTAATAAATGTGAGAATTTGCAAACGCTTCCTCTGAGTGGGAAYAGTTTATAATCCAGGGCAAATGTTGAAAAGAGACTTGGACAACCGCACCTGTAAGTATCCTACATTAACTCTGTAGATCTGAATTGAACTGCATGTAAAGTTTATGCATACAGTTCAACWTGGATCTACAGAGTTAACCCTGCAGTTTTTACTGGTTTCCTTGGGGGGTGTCATTGCCTTCCTTTCCCTAATGGGGACCTTCCTCACATGAAGGGATGAAGCARGTTTTTTTCACAGTTCCAACAAGAAAAACAGCCAGGAACAAAAAGTGGCACAAGACCTCCATAAAATGCATAACTATAAAGCAGTAGTGTTATGTCAGAGGAAAATGATTTAAGGAGAGGGGGTTTTCCGCAGCACTCTCTGCTTCTCTCACTGCTTGAAGTGTTGAGTTAAAAGAAACACCGATGCCCAAACCTTACTGAAATCTCACACCTCAGTGAGACGGTGTCTTTCCTGAGTTATGTCATTGTCGGTTTTTACAGAGACAAAACCTYCTACTGGGGGTTGGATGCCTGGTGTTAATCTGAATAATTTTAATTAGAATGTATGTATACTCTGAAAAATCTTTTTTCCCCAAAATTCAATTCAGATAAACTCTATGGCTATAGAGATAGGAAGCTACTGTCATGTCTTCCGTATCTGAAGACAGTTGCTATCCTTATACAGAGGGCCTTGCTTTTGTATGTGTCCAATAGGACCTTGTTTTTTGTGATAAGTCCAATTTGATTAATTCCTCTAATCTATGAAAAAGGAATTTTCTAAACCATCCCTATTTTGGTCATTCATCAGATCTTGGCATCCTCAGTATCTCATATTGTAGCTGTTATGGAAATACTGCCTAGAAAATGTTAGGCAAAATTAGTCAATCATCTTATCTAATACATTTGGCATAAGACTCTGGTCTGAAATGATTCTTCAGACACTACAGATTTATAATGTAAAAGCCTAGTTTTTGCAAGTAGCTTTGCTAAACAGCATAATTATAAAATTAGGAAATTACAATGATCTAAACAGAAATCAGCATATGAAGTAATGAGAATAAACCAGTAACATAATAGGTTGCACTTCTGTCTTCTTAGAGTGAGCAGTCTTGGATGTTGGGTTTTTATAATGTGGCAGCTACTAAGTTTTACTAGAATGGTGTTTTTTATYTAAACTCCATAGAAGAATATTAGGTAGCTTGCCTCTGCTCTTYCCAGAACTGTAAGGCCAAAAGGTAGCAGGAAGCAGAATAATTTTGTTTTTCATTAGGGAGCATCACTTTACAGATAGTCATCAGTGCCACACAGTTCTGGAGGCTGGGCTGARCCCTGCAACAGCAGGGGCAGGAGCAGGATGGAGGCCACTAGCCACCATCCCCACAGTCAAGGGGCTGGCAGGGTTGACCCCTGTCCCTCATCTAGAGCTGTTGTAGGCAACGATGGTTTGATGTCAAAAGACTTTAACCAAGCTCCTTTCCAGATGAAAGGCTGATGAATCCCTCAATAACACCCTGTGTGTCTAAAGGGGGGGTCATCAAAGGAGGAGTCCTAAGTCTTACCAGGGTGGAAATATACTGGGTGCTCAGTTCTTTGTTTATGTGGGGAAATATTTTATAATTAAAAGCCTGTATTTTTACCATTCTTTCCTCTTGCACTGATACAAAATGTCTCAGCACACAGGTGCAAGCTAAGAGCCTGTACTTGTGGGGATTTTGAAGAAGGCCTTTCTAAAAGTGCTGATTAAGTATGTCTGTAGCAGGGGGAATCCCAGTCTTGGGTACTAGTTTTCATCTACCAGTCTCTCAGTATTTTGAGAGAAGTTGATTAAGAGATTACCCTTACTTTGGGAATGGATATTTAAGAACATAAACCTGGGACAATGATGTATCTCACCAAAGCATCCTTCTCTGTGTTTGCTCTTCTGACTTGAAAATACTGCCTGATTTTGGTGTTTCAGTGGTAAGTGCTGAATGGTACTCCCTCAACAGGCATAGATGCTTGTTTCCTTTAGCAAAAATGGTATCCGAAAGCCTTCTATTTCCAAAATACAGCACTGGAAATTATTCTCTAAAATTTGAGACTTTATATGTTGTGATTCTCTTTTCAGTAGATTTGAGAAATTGTTATTCTACTTCAGCAAATTATCTCAAAGTGTACAGAACTAAGATGCATATCTATTATTTTAGTTCAGATAAAACTGTCACTTCTGATCCTGAGACAGGAAGAAATATGTCACCGATAACTATAAGAAGACAGGCAGTCTTGACAATGCTTTTAAGACAGGCTCTGGCCTAGACCATTTATATTTGTCTCAGAGAAGTCAGATGAGACTCCAAGATGCCTTATCTAAAAGGTTTAAGTATTGTAGTCAGTACCACATGGRCTGGAGAAAAAAACTCTCTAACTTTTCCAAGTAAGAACTAGTCTCATTTTACTAACCCATCCATACACTGATCTTTCAAATGATATTATGTGGCAATGAGAGTAGCAGTCTACTGGGCAACAATTTTGTGTAAGCATAGAAAAAAAGGACATCCAATAACTGTTATACTCCTAATATGTTACAAAACTCACCCTGGAATATCTGTCTCAAAACTTCCTTATTTCAGGAATTCAAACCCTGCCATCTATCACTAATACCATGTATATTATATTGCTTATTTGTTACTCCTTGAAAGCCACAGAGGTACTGATGCAGAAATAACTTCTGTTGTAATAGTACTGTAATAGTACAGTCATTTTCTGAACTTGACATTTAGAAATAGAATACCATCTTCTATGATGATGAGAGACTATGATGGTGAGAAACTACTACATATGTACTTGAATTGACTTGGATTTAACTGGGGGCTATGAGTAGGTTTGTTTTGTCTGTTATTTGTGAATATTCAGATCATTCAAGCAGAAATACATGAATGCTTAGAAATCCTGAATAATCCAGAATTTATATAATCAAGGTTACATATTATTCTCTATTCATCACTGAATGGCTAAATGTTCTATTATCCACTCAGAGAGCAAAACCAATACCCCATGGATAATTATACATTGCAAACTGCAAGATAATGCAGCCACAGATTCTGTGCTTCTCAGTTTGTAAGTGTCTTGTAATAATATAAATGACTTTACAGCCTTCAGAAAGGATTTGCCAAACACGAGAGGCAACTCTTGGCTCGGCAGAAACTTCTTTGGCTGGCTCAGAATACACTGCTGAAGGGAGTTGGCTTTTGAGAGTCTCACTTGAGTACATTCAATCATTGGAGAAGGCACCTATGGGCAGTCAGGCACTATGCCTAAATCTGGATCACGACAATACAATTTTCTTCGTATTTATAGGCTACCGTGTCTCAACTCTTTGTCACCTGAGTGGGCATTAGATGAGGTTCCATGAACCGACAGCAGAATGATTTGGTATTCTGCAGCTCTTCAGCATTAACTGAATTCAAATCAACAGATCTTTCCAGACAATCTATCAAATAGCTGTTCCAGACTAGCAATTTTCTATCACACTGTCCTATATTGTGCTAACCGAAGATGAAAAGCTCTGCATTTCTTTTCCACCTGAGCCACCTTGTGGGCCTTCTTCCTATAGCATACATATTATGTTTAAGAGACAGGACACGAATCACAGCGTGTGTTTCACAAACATGAAAGGAAGCCTGATGAGGATGGCTGTGCACTGGGATCAGACCTGTCACTGCTGGATCACCAGATTCTTCAGTGACCTCTGTGAAATGAACTAGCTGGTAGACCAGTACCCTCCAGACATAAAAAAATCAAAACTGAGCACTTTGACAGACCCAGCAGACATGGAAATACATGACATGGGTGCGACACGGATGCAGGAACTGAATTACTTCCTTGATTATTCCTGATACTGTCAGGACTTCATTGGGAAAGAAATTCAATGAAGCTCAACAGATTTTTCTTGACTCTGTTCTCATTGCAGGAGGAAATCTGGGAGGTCATGGAGTTTAGGTTTAATATTGTCTTCCAGCCCCTGACAGAGGAGTCTTTCCTATCTGTGGAGGAGGGAATTATCTATTTGGATGCTGTGCCCTCTGTTATCATACAAAATGTCTTGCATAGTGCTCCAGGGGGTACTAGTGCAGGAGAACTTTAAGCCAATGAAAATGCAGTGGGGCCATGTGAAATTGTTTGGCAAGGAACAAAGTGAAAGGAAGTGTTTTACAGACAGCGGCTTCTGTGCACTACAGAGAAGGCCAGCTGAGACTTCATTATGTTTTTTTACAAGCAAAGATCATTCACGTGTTTCTAGGCTCCATTCTTATTCTTCTGAACCACATGTGATAAAACTAAGCTGAACAATACCAGTCTCCAGGGCAAACATGGCGTGCCCTTCCCAGGGAACAAACTCCTTCAGTTCTGCTAGTACCAGTTCTCTGTCTCCTTTGGAAAGTAAAGATGCTGGAAAGAAGAAACTTATTGAGGATGTTTACCCTGTTTAAACACCAGATTGTGGTTTGCAGGTCTCCTTCCCAGGGACAGAGGCCTGACGACAGCAGTGATGCTCTAGAGGTAAGTGAGATGCTCTGAGTGTACAAACATGAGCAAGGGAGAGTTTGACTACATAGTCAAAGGTCAGACTTCATAAAAATACTTGCACTGCATTTGAAGCTTGCCAAATCCCAGCTTTGGCAGGCAGTGAGGGGTGTGAGCTCCAAAGGTTTATTTATTAGGTTTCTAGATTGGCTGCTTTTTAGGCTGTCCACCAGGCGATCAAGGAGCTCTGATAGATACTGTCCACAACACGGACAGTGATGGGAGCGCTGCTGCCCAGCCCTCACTGCCTCCCAGCCAGGCATTTCCCATTCATTATTTTTCAATGATGAGAGGGAGTAAAGTGCTCACTAAACCCCYGTGCCAAATAATGCAAGGTTAAGGCTTGGCTAGCTGCACTTCAGAGGCTTGTACCGCAGTTGGAAAAGCTCCAGCCTTTGCTTGAGGAATTTATCAACATAAAAACAAACAACTGTCATGTTTTCTGTTTATTTTGCATTTCTCAGGGTCACTGCACAGATTTCTCAACTTCATGAGCTCTGCAGCAGAACTAAAACTTCARCACAACTGGCCTTTTCCTTCTTTCTTTCCTAACCCTCATTTTTCTTCTCCAGCCCAGAAGTGTCTGAGCAAACATAACACACAAATCACCTAGAGGGCACTGCCTTCTCCTGCACCTACCATGCTGCTGTCAGAAACAGGGTTTAAAAAAAGTCAGGCTTCAGATCTTCGCTGCTCAGGTTTGGGCACGGACTCTAGCTGCTAAGAAGTCCCAAGTGCTTGAAGTACAGCCGTTGTCTCATCTGGGTCGGGAGCCCTGTCACTCCTGTGCTGCGCRCTGACATCTGGGAGACGCTCAGTGGCTTTCTTTGCAGGTTCTCATGGGCAAAGCAATGGCTAAAGAGGCTGGAAAGGAATTAGAGCGCTGAAGCTCACTGAAATGAAGTACGATTAGATGTGGATTYCCTGGCATTGTATCATAGAAYRGTAAGGTTGGAAGGGACCTCTGGAGATATCTAGTCCAACCTGGTAGCCTGAGAACATATTTATGTGAACATACATAATCACATGCAAGCTTCTTTCTGTATCAGAATGAGAATTTAATTTTCCTAGATTAAAGGTAAAACAAAAAGTGTTTTATCTGCATGGACTGCACTTGGAGTTTCTCCATCAACATTTGCTGATAGTGGTAATCCCTGAAACATGAAAACAGCTACTTTTCTTTAGCTGCTGCATTACTATTGCACTGGTTAGGTGTGATGGCTACAGAACACATGCAGAAAATACATCATTTTATGAGATTACTTTATGAAGCTGAAGCTTTAATTTATATTGAAGTAAATCTGCAATAATATTGCCTGTCCTGGGCTGATTGCTTGCCCATAGCTAAGAGCAG
>NW_028186379.1:5767141-5786493 GCF_003343005.1 Rhea americana
AAAAGAAAAGGCACACATTCCAGGCCAAATTTGAGATGATTGCATGATGAGACAATAAGCTGATGCCTTAACCTCACAGGATCAGTAAATTATTATGTTCCTGAACAATACTGCATTGTGGAAATAAAAAATGCCAGCTGTATCCTTCTATTATCAATCAGCCAACAGTGCAGAAATAAAGTTATTTAACTCTCATTCTCAGATGCACACAGATCAATATTTTAGTGTATGGAATAGAAACAGGCCTTGATGTTTAATTAATTATGAATTATTATTAGTTTATAAATGACCAGACTTAAGCAATGTATTGTGTAAGTGACAGCATATGATGATTGCAAGTATCTTGCTTTTCCAAAATCTAAGAGGTATCTCAGAAAGATCACAGCATAGGGAGGAATGCATACATAAYGGGACAACTGCAGCACTAGGTATTTTTAAAAGCAGTTCTTGATTTCTAGCTGGCATTGTTAGCTAAAACAAATAGGCTCTTTACAATTACACCACATAGTCTGTGTTCTTAAGGCTTGGACTTCAGCCTTCTAGATTTATTCAATTACTTTCTAAACTCCTATTGTATTAAGCTAGGATTTGTCTTTAGCTAGGTGTATTTCTCTAATATTTCACCTTTTGTTTTTCCTACAAAAACTGTATAACCTAGGTATTGCTAAAGTTATTGGCTCAGGCCCTTACATTTCTCTCTGAAAGTTAAAACACACCTGAGTGAGTCACGGTGGCAGACAGTGACGTTTTACTCAGGAAGTCTTGAAAGGCACTGTCCAAGGCAGTGACTAGTGCTCTCTGAGACCTGGTCGTCTGCTGTGTCTCTGTATCAGCGCATCCCCTGGGGCCTGGGGAAGAACTAGTTTATGTGCAGCAAGAAGCACCATGGAYTCCTCTTCCTCCTCCTCCTCCTCCATCACACCGGGCTGGCTTGGCAGAGAGGTACACAGGGAGCAGGCACAGAACAGCACCCAGCTCCTTTAGGATTTTGCTGAAAGGCAGCAGAAAGTTACCCCRGAGCAGCTGAGCAGGGTGCTGGTTTGTTATGACTCCTGGAAGAGCCCCATACCCCCCCCCATGGGCCCACACACGGGTGTCCAGCTGATCACGCTCCCAGAAGCAGGGCGCTCTCACTGAGGCAACAGAGAAGCCTGGACTTTCTACGCAAAATGAAAGCCCAAAGAGAGAAGCTGGTGTATTAATTATGCCAAAAGGGGAAAATTCACATTTTTCTTTCAATTCTGCCGTGGAAAAAGAACAGCAATAACGTATCTACGTAGCTATCGCTAAATAGGGGCATACACACGTCTACATCCACCTACAAAGGTGCGCACATTTATTCCCATCCATTAAAAAATACAGCCGGTGCAATAACCACAAAGCCAGCAGGCCGCCTGCGCGGGGGCCCGGACGCTGCGCGCGTCCTGCGCGGTCGCGGCGCGCCCCCTGCTGCCCGCGCCGCCGCGCTGCGCGCCGGGCCCGCTCTGCGGCTCTGTGCGGCGGAAGAGAAATGCCGCCGTGGATTTATTTTCCTGAGCAAACTGATTTATGCAGCTTTTAAATAGCGTCATGTGTAACCTCGGTGTAACTGCGCGGACCTCGCGTTCAACATCCGCTTCGCTTGTTTAGTTTCCTTCACTTTTACACCCTGCCCACTCGGGTTAGGCGCCCGAGAGGAAAATCACGATCAGTTGCTTACAGCTCATTCGCTGTGGAAAGGCGAGCAATCGCCCCGGGCCGTGGACCGCCTTTAGGTGGAGGAACCGATCGCCACATCTGTGATTCAGGTGCTCAAAGAGCTAAGCAGGCACCTGCGGGAATTTTCTGGGGTACACGAGGACGCTGCTGTCCCTGGAAGCAGTGGGAGCTCGGACAGTGATTTTGGAGGGTGGGTGGTAATTTTTTCGGAAGAACCACGTGATGCCTGTGCGCCTCCTCGAGTGCAGATCTCTCTTGGCTTTCTTTATTGTACAAACATATGCAGCGCTAACCTTCGGAGCTGAGACTTAATACTGCTAATTATCATAGTCTGAGCATCAGCACATCACTGTGGCCGGGAACCAAGGCAGGTAGACTTGGCTAAATTGTCCATATTGTCCAGATTAGTCATGGGCTGACTCCATGAGTCCACGCTTATCCTTAAATACACAATTGGTTGAACCTGCAGTCAGCAGCATGGATAGAGAGCTTATGCTTCCTCCTCAAATCTGCTCCACCTGGCAAGGGGGGATGTCCTGTATTATAAATGATATCCCATATTATATTAGTAAACACTCTGTCCTGCATTAAAASTTTATGGGGAATGGCCTTTCTTGGATTTTCCCTGTATCCTGTGGTTGTCTAAACACATGGCAACCTGGTTCCTGCAAATCCTGTTTGGTACTACATGCAAACAAATAAACTGTATGTTTACCGTACAAACCATCCCTCATGCACAGTGCGCTGCAACTCATTGCACAAATGCAACTCATCTGAGATCATCCCAGATTCTGATGTTTAAAATGTGCCAGCTCTACCCAGTGTACAGCTGTGTCTCTACAAAAGTAACCATTCCTGCATGGACTGCTGACTTATAAATCATGTTTTTTATTTTGCCATAGCAGGAATATACTGCAGATTTATAAAACATTTAAGACCCAGTAGTTAATGTTTCATCTGTTCATGCATATACCGAGGGACCAAACTATTGTTTAAATCTTCAACAAAAATAGCTATGATTTATACAAAAGTTGTCTGAAATGTTTTTCTTTTATTAGCAATACTATTATATGTCAGAATTAGAACCTAGATTTATCTACTATTTGTGCTACCCACATAATACATAATGCTGTATGCATTAAGGAAGGAATAAAAAAGTAAATATTGTTCCTGCTGAGTGAAGATCTACAGATACATGGCTTCATCTCAGAGGTGATTTGGACTTAAATCAACATACAGCAGCCGTCTAAGTTAATAGAGCCCTGAGTGTGTTAAAGGTCTGAAGCACTCCTCATATTTGAAGTGRTTTAACAGGTCAGAATGAAATGTTGTGAAAACAAAAGTAATGGTTCTAGTTGCCCTATYTGGTTGTCAGAGTGCTTAGAGTTTCCCATATGGCTCAGCCTGGGAATCCTAAACCAGAAGCAYTAAAATCACCAGCTAGTTTTGGAAACATGGTTTAGAAAAGTGTGAGCTAAACTGACAGTGTGTATTGCCAAATTTGAGCTTGCTGCATTTATAAAAGATTGTAAAAATGGCCTGGCCTACTGGCATGTTTATTACCTTTCATTGACTCCCATTTCCAAAAAGTTACAGGAGGAAACCTCCTTTCTCCCCAGCCTCCAAACTGTAAACAACATTTGCTTCTGCATCATGCCAGTGCCAAGGCATCTGCTGGGCAAACAGAGACCTCGAGGCCACCCTGCACCTGGGACCAGCYGAGCTATAGCAGAAGAGCAGGCCCCAGGTCCCCATCTGAGTTTAGCTCACTCTGCACAGCTCACAGAAGAAATACTAGTAAAAAATATTGGGGTTCAACATCTGCAGATAATACAATGTATATAGGCAAGAAAGGCAGTGATAAATATTTTTACTTAGCCACTTCTTTAGGGGCATGTTAAAGAGAGAAGTATGTTTATTATTCCCGGTCAGAAATAACTATGTGACTCAGGGGCTGAGGTTGAAAGTGCATATAAATATTTTAATGTTCAATATATAGTAGGGATATAGYGTAATTATCAAAAGCAAAACAAAGAAATGAAGAAAAGGCCCTCCCACTCTCTAATTACATTTTGTCAGAAGATGTTTTTCTTTTTCCTTGTGCTTTTTAAATTTTTTATCTGAGAAACAAAAGTGAATTCTTTGGTTAGCACCTCTGCACTTTATGTTCTCAAGCTTTTCTGAGAAACTCAATATTTCTGTAGAGAGAAGGCAGCAATGAGGTGAAGAAAAGGAAACTCAGTTTTCTCCAAAAATAGAGGTTCCATTGAATTTTCCAATAAGCTCAATTAATAATCACAGAAAGTTCAGATTTAAAGTTAAAATTTAAGAAGTGCTGAGATACAATAAATATGCTAAGAATTCAAAATGTTGCTAATCTGCCTAAGCAACCAGAATGTGACCAAAAGTGAGTAATTGTAGTCCAGTAATTGTAGGACTGAGAACTGGGAATTTCAGTGTTTCTGATCACATTTTACATAAACATTCCCTTTATTTTTCTTTTTATGTCTCTACAAGGAAGAAGCAGTTGAGGTTCTAAGCAAAAACTTACAGCAAAGTAAAAGTTATGCTCTTGGGCTCTACCYGATTTAAATACAAATTCATCCCTTCCTTGTTCATATGCCAATCTAATTCTTAGGTAAGTCAGCGGGTGCAGTTCTCACTGACCTGGCCTTTGGTGTCAGGCCCTTTCAGCTATGCTACTAAGGCTGTACAGTCTGGAGAGTGGCAGGAGACAAGAAAAGTCCATGTAGAGAGGAGAAAGACGGGGGTGAGGCTCTGCTGGCACAGTCTAATGCAGCCTCCCTGGACCAGCTGATATCAAGAGAGCATTTGGTTTTGCTTTGCAAAAGATACCCTTCTATTTTGTTTTCAGCCTTTGTGGGGAAAGGAAGACTGATACTGCAGAGGCATCAGCACATCAGACTTTGCAGTTTCACAACATATTTACTTTATGAGTTTTCTTGCTGCGACACTGAGTCTCAGAAAAGAAGAACCAAGAGCCAACATGAGTCTTAAATAAAATCTTCTTTTAGCTTTAATCTTGCCCCCCACCCTTTTTTTTTTTGGATCTTGGCAGGATCTAAAGCAAAGATTGTCTTTCCCTCTCTCTCTTTTTTTCCTTAAATTTGAAGCTAGTGTTAGCTATCAATCTTGCATCCTCATTTGCTGACAGAATTAATTATTTTGGCTTTATTTTACCATAATTCTTGGCAGATGTCCGTACTAAAACTCTCAGCTGCCAAATGAGGTAAAAACAGATACAAGAATATTCATTTGGTATATATTAAAAATATATCATTTTAGCAAAAAAAAAATCACTATCTTTCTTCTGGTTTCTTTTGTCATCTAAATGGCCAGACCAGAAATCTTAGCAGCAGAAGATTAGTGGGGAAAAGCTGCTTCCTCTCTAATATTAATGCAGGTATGTAGGATACCTGCATTATCAGAAATGCTTGAGTTCTTTAGCAGCATAATCTCTCAAAACTCCAAGAGCAGAAGCCACATAAATATAGTCTTCTTCCCCAAAGGTGAGGATGAATTTTCTTTAGGTAATAATCATAGCATTAGGCATAATGGACACAAATAGTAAACATCAAGTCCTCATTGATACTGTAAATGTACTTTTAATTGGAAGGAAATATATATTAACATGCTCACAAGGAAGGAAAAGATTGCTGAAAAACAAATATGTTGCTCTTCCATTGAGGTTTCCCAGTATGGTTCTCAGGTCTTTTACACAAAAGAAAGTGGATCCCATTTTTTTTCCCCATTTTGTAAATGGCAAAATTGTCAAAGATTAAAGGCTCATACAGGACATCTCATCAGACAGTCYTAACTAAGGCCTTAACCAAAGTAAGTGGAATTTTAGTGAGACCAGATTTTCAGGCCCAGATCTCCTGACTCGCAGGTCCATAAGCTGCCTGTTAGAGCACGCATCCTCAGACAGCTGGTAGTGCACGGATGTCTGCAGGACAGCTAACTCGGAGCGATAAAAAAATGGTCTAGATATGCTCTATTATAAGGGAGAAGATACTGGATTTTAGTTTAGTTGGCTAAAAGCTATGYTTTTTAAAAAGCAAGATGTAATACTACCCATAGCTGACCTGTGTGAGTTGGAGCAGAATATGAAGTAAATACAAACCAAATTCAGCCTCAGTTTCTATTTATGTGGTCTCATTAACTCCAGCTGTTATAAAAGTGCTCTGGTTTTAGCCCTGAGAAGAAAAAAAAAAATGTTTTCATAAATAATCTGCTCAAAACATATTATGATATCCCTATAGATAATAGTGAAGACAAGAATTTGGATCTGGGTAAAAGGCACAGTGATGACAAGAAACCTAATTCTGAGCAGAAATCTTTCTACTTGGTTACCACGCAATTTAATCCTGACAGTGCACCCGACTTGAAAAATGACATTCAATGACTCCAAGAATTGAAAGGTGGCAGAAAAAACAGGCACTCCGTGCTTTGGTCTAAAGCAATTATGAGCTTCTCACAAGCTCGGAGACAAGAATTGATTTTCATTTCTAGATTATCAAGACGTGGGGGCAAGCAGGTCAGCAAATCTGACYCCATCCTGACCTTGTGGATTGGACTGTTCTCAAACCTGTTCAATATTGAAAAGAATTGTTTGTTTGAGGTGGGGGGGAGAGAGTAGATAAGAAATCCTCTGGCCTATTTTGTGCTCACTAACACCTAAGAACCTTTTTCTTTACCTTTCTTGCTGGCCCTAATTATCTCTGATATAGCCATATATTTTAAGGTGTTTCTCTAAAAGTGCCAATAAATGATCAAATCGAGTAAAGACGAAATGAGCCTTAAATCTACAGGGAAAACATACAGGGAAACAAGCACAGTCTGCCTTTACAGCAGACTTAGATGAGGCTTGTGTTATTTATCAGAGTTTTATACTAATAAACCACTCAGTGCTGAATCTGTTACTATTACAGTAGTTCAAAATTCGTATAACACTGTCCATTTCGAAAGACTCCAAACTGTTGCACAGATGCAGGCACTGAATTACTTGGCTTCCATGGAATTTTTGCCATTTGCTGAGGCAGGAGACAGATGAAGATGGGTTTTAAACTGAAATACTGTGAAAGTTTGCTAATTCAGTTGCATGGGGACCATATCTCTACTCAGATTACCGAAAATGGGATTATGATAACATTGGTCTTGGCAGGGTATTTGCTTTATTTTCACTTCAGTTTTAAACTAATTCAGTTCTCTAAAATAAGCATTCTGTAGATGCTTTAGATAAACTCTTGCATTTTTYCCTCTAAGAAAGAGTATTTTGGCCACAATACACAAGTTAAACAATAACTTCAAGGAGTAAGTATGAAAAAATATAAACCTTGTGGAGGAACTAGAAGCAGCAGGAGGTCAGTATCAGCTCAAACACTAACCCAGCCATTCAGATTAATCAGTTCCGGAGTAGCAGGGTCCCACGTATAAACCACATATTGTGTATACAGTCAGGCACTGCTGAAATACTGCCATTTCTGGCTGAAATGCCACAGCTGCTTAGCAGCCCACATCAACACAAGCCCTCAAAGGAGGGAATGAAAACTCAATCAAACTCCCAGCCAACCGCAATTGCAGGATAGCTATAGCAAAATGCAGTTGGTCTATGTCAACTGTATCACTGCAAATCATTTTGGTTTCCCAAGTCTGCAGGAAAAAATGAAGCTTTTGTGAAAGGACAGTGGAAAAAAGGCAGGCAAAGCCATGCATGTATTTCAGCTGAGCRTAGGCATTCAGGGCGCTGGGAGAGCCACAAACACAGACACAGGTTCCACTTTCTGTAAGAATCTGGCTGACATACACATCATAGTCCTCATCATTTTCACTCCAATCTTAAACTCATGTAGATTTCCAAAATAAGAATCAATGGAAGGCCACTTTGCCTTTGTCCTGATACATTACTGCCCTAGATCAAGYAATGATTCAAAGTAAAAATGTCTAAGATGTCCAAAAATACATCTCTGGTGCTCTTGCTGCTAAAAGCTCTTTAGCAAGCCCTCCAGTTTGAAAATCTAAAGTGAAATCATCTGTAAACAGACCACATTTGAAATAACGAATGAAAACTAACAAATGAAAAATAACAAATGAACGTGCAAGTGTGAATCTTGCCTTTGTAATTGTTGTGTCTAGCTTAAATGACTCTAAACCAGAAATCTGAGGCACAATGGCTCTGCATACATAAATGCTATAAAATTAGTGCAGACAGCTGGCAAATCATTAATTAACAACAGTAACGGTCTCGAACCAGAGCTCTGGGGACGCCACAGGAAATAGGAAATACATTGGTCCTGCTTTCAGTTATGCCTGTGACCTGGTTTCTTCCCCATAAATAAGAAGAAAAAAACATCCATGTGGAGCCACAATATCACACAAACCACCACCAGCAGTCCTTGAGATAACATGCACTCTGAACGAGTCACAGCACAGCAACCTTTCTTTAGGCACACCTCAGAAACAGATGCAAAATGTAGACTAAGCATAAAATGTTATATAATATAAGTAATCACAAAGACCATTACAAAGAATTCAAAAGTAAAAAATTTGCATTTTTTTTCCTTCTATTGTAGCCTAAGTTTTACATATTAGATGATTCATATTGTTTCCTGGATTGTCCCCAGGAGTATCACACAAATAGAAGCGCACATAAATGTTAAGCTAATATGTAAATGAGAAATAATCTCAAGATTTATCTATGAACTCCAGCTTCTTTTAGCAAATTAATTCATTGACAGCAGAAGGGTTACTGTCTCTCTGTGAAACATATGAGGGAAAATGTTGGTTCATAGCAGATTTATTTCCACAATAGACTTAACAGGTTCAATAATTATTATAGTTCACCATGCTGTTCCTGACTTTGTGCTGAAGATTGGGTTCCCTGTTAACACAAAATATATCTGCAGGGAAAAGACAAAGAGAGCAATTTAAAGTGCATATTATTTACTCCAGGGGATGAAATCCACTATAACAACATCTCCATATTCACAAGATGGAAGTGATAATCTTGAAATTATGAGCTAGCAAAACTCTGGGGAACATGCTAGAAAGAACAGTTATGTTATGGCAGGAGGGGACTGGACGGCCTCAAATGCTGTGCAATTTACTCCATCCTTTCTTTGGGGAAATCCAACCCTTACTGTTTCGAACTAGCAACACCGAGGCTCCTGCTGTCCCTGAGCCAGCCTTCCGGTCCCTGGCACTGCTGGCTCCAGGTGAGCTGCGAAGGAGAGGGTGCGAGGAGAGGGGTTTGGCTTCGGAAGAGAGAGACACGGTCTCCCCAGGGCTCTTCCACGGGAGAACAGCAATGTCTGCGCACCGCCAAATCTCCCTAGGGCTGCAGGTTCTTCAGGCCCTTGTGCAGTTCACGTGGCAGTCCCAGAGCTTTATGCTGCTCACTGCATGGGGAGGGGAGAATGACAGATGCAGGGGGACAGCCTTTTGGTGGCAAAAGCTGAGGACTTTTTTGCCTCCACAGCAGGAGGCTACTAGGGAGTGACACCTGTCCCTGATAATTCAGGGAGCAAGGTTTTACATCTCAGTATTATTTCTTGTGAGGATATTAAACAGGATTTCTGAGAGTGAAAAACACAGAATAGGTTTTTCAGTTTACTGATGAGAGAAGCTGCTGAGTGACCAAATGGCTTGCTCAAAAAATGTTTGGTACTAGAAAAGACCGAGGTATTTAGGTAGCTGAATGTTTAAACTACATACATGGCCCACGGCCAAAAAATGTAAAGCCATCTCCTGTTCAGAGGAGGCAGTAACCTGAGCTAATGCAGTTCACGTATCTCTAAGATCCCATTCATTCCTGTTACTTCCCCTACCCTGTTTCCTTTTTATTCGTTCTGTTGCCATGTGATTTAGGTGAAGGACTGAAGTAGCACTCAGGAGCTGCATTCCAGTGTTGTACTTTCTAACCCCTCCACACAGCAGATTAAAGAATTACTTCATTGCCCTGATTTTTCTGCACTCGCTCACAATAAAACTCTCGGTAGGTACYGTTAGCTGCAAAGCTGCCCTCATTTCTCAAAACGGCCTCTGAGAGTTAGCAGGGCTCAGAAGAGGAAGCAAGGGGTGCCGTGCAAACCAGTCTGAGATCTYGTGCAAGAACAGAGATTTCTGAGTATCTCAACCAATTTATCACATGACACCCTGTTATTTTTTTTTCTGTAGCCCAGGATTTGACCAGAATGACATTCATGTTCATAAGCACATGGTGTTTGCAAAACTACGTGCACATACGTCCTTTATCAAAATGGCAAGGTCAGGTTTATAGAACAGGCTTTCATTACTTCGGGGATGTGACACAAGGATTTACAATGAACAATCAGGATACAATCAGGATACATGATTGTAATAAACATTACTATGAGGGGGGAAAAAAAGAATCGAGGGGAAAAAGGAAAAAAAAAAACAAGTACAGTTGTATAAAGCAATTTTCATAGCCTGCCTTCTAGTTTAAGGGAAATCATGGAGAGGAAGACCATTCTCACATAATTTCAAATGCTCAGACATAGCTTAGAAAAATCAAAATGAGTTTCAGGTGTCCAGCTTGTTCAGTTATTCAAGCAGCAGAAGCCTTTGCTGCTATTAAAAATACTCAAGAGAGAAGAGAAAGTTCATTGAACAGTTGCTACAGTGTTTCACATGAACTCCTTGCTTCCATGTCCAGTAAGCAGACTTTCCCCACTTCTCGTGCTTTAGAGATTAGTTTGTGCTTGGTACAGGAAAAAAAAATCAGTCTCTTGTTCTTACAGTCTCACCTGCTTTACATCTACAGAGTGAATGTTTCTGGTATGCAGGAGCTCATCAGTTTACACTTACGCTTTTGTAACTATCCCTCATTCTAGGCTCCCCCTGTCTCTGAATGGTGCTTTGCGTTTCTGAAAATCTTTCAGCAGCAGCTCTCCGGGTGTTACAAACAAGATCATTAACCTGCTTCTCTGACACACCCCGTCTACAAACCTGTAGCCAGGATTGGAATTAGAAAGTACGAGTTAGACTTTGCTATCGCTTCCTCATCACTGGGCAACACAGACTCAGGAACAAAACATTCTTAACTCTCTTTTGCAATAAATAAAAATTATAGTTATGGCCCCCCTTTTTAGTTTACTGATCTCCCTCTTTCTGTCTCAGAGTAGCTATCTATTTAACATATTGGAATGTAAATAAACGTGGAAGAAAATCTATTTCTCCAACATAAATAGAACAGACGTCATCCGTGAAATCTCATGGTATTTAGTAGTTGTACAAAGAACAACTGTAACACTGAGAAAAACATATCTTATCAGACTGCATGGTTATTCACTCTCTGGAATTATGCGAAATACAATGCMCAATTCCTTTAGGGCATAATCCAGTGTCTATCAGAGTCATTGAAAAGACTACYACTTACTTTAATGGGGAACAGACATTGACTGAAGCAGGATATGTGATGATTTATGATATTTCAGATAGAAAATAGATATAAGCATYGGCAATAATAAAAGTAATTTATGTATTTCAGGATGCGGCTTCAGACAGCTGTCACTTCCAGATGATTCAAAGTAAGGGACAACGAGTRACTTCATAATGGACAATAATGAAATAACCTGCATCAGGAAACATATGTTTCCAGCAACGTGCATCTAATCATTGGTTTATATTCTGATGTATAAGTATTTATATTACTTATACATGCCTGTATTACCAGTTCTTTGCTTTTTATTACCATAAAGCTACCTAATCCTTTTAAAAGTCCTGCGAAGTTATCTGGCTCTATAGTATCTTGTGCCAGTGAGTTCCAGACATGTTAATGGTCTGTAGCTCAGATGTAATTTAGGAAGCTAAACTAAGACAAGATTTAAGACACAATAAAATTAAACTGACACCAGTTTTTCCAGCAATAGACCTTTTTTTCTGCGGGGGAGGGGGGTGCCTAATCCTGTATCTTTATCCACCCAAACTCCCTTGGCAATTAAACTAAATTAAACCCCCAAATCTTAGTAACATATAAACCTATCAATATTGTCAGATTCCCAGCTAACGAAAAATGGTCCTACTGTGAAATCTATGGACCTATTCCAATTTAGATCAGGTAAAGAATCGAGACAATGCGGCGCTCTCTGCCTCCTTTACCTCCACAGCAGGAATCCGTAAATATCCTCGTCACTAGGAGCAGCCAAACAATTGTTGCCTATTTTCGAATACCTCTAAATGTACAGAGTAACAAGAAGCAGACGCTGTCTACAAAAATAGACAATTAAGTTAGRAACTAGCCCTGTGATGTGGGCTTACTACGACCACTCAGCTTCCTTTTATCTCTGTTCTCAGTGTTTTGCCGTGCCATTTCTGCCAGCTGTAATACAGCGAGCACTCACAACGCCTTTACTAAAATATGTGAGCAACTGAAACACTGGGAAAAAATGTATGAAATTTTTAACAATGCCGCAACAAACAAACAAACAGCATTTCAGCTACCTTGAAATAAACAAATACACATTTTGAATTTAAAATTAACCTCCTTGAAGGCATGCTGTCAAGTAGAGAAACATACAGACTCCTTCCCTCTCTCAGACACTGGGGTAATCTCATACACTAGATGTACCAAAGCAGCGAACTCTCAGCACGATCGGATTTTGGATACCACGTCCGACAGCCATCCTACAGCCACTGACTGGTTATAGCTCTTATTATTTATGAGTTTAATTCTGAAAATGTGCAGTAGCGAACAGCACAAGTAGTTTCCTTGATTCCTCATATATGGATACTTGCTTGGTGCTAAAATAGAGACATTGTCTCCCCCCTTCCTCTTTTTTTTTTTTTTTTTTTTTTTTTTTTGGTAAAAGTTACTAGAAACTTATCCTATAGGTAGTCCTAATAAACAGCAAAGCATTCACTCCGTTAGCATGTGGCTACAAGATCAGAGCCAGGACTTGCCTCTCTGCCTGCTACACTGCAGGGAAGCTCGATGCCGAGGCTTAATACCTTAGAAAATTTTGATTTCGTGTTGAGAAAAATGTTGCCAACAGTCTTCATGAATGGAGAGCAGTGTATTGCAGACCATCACAACCTACAAACTGCAGCATTTACTGTGATGTATAGAGAAAAACATTTGCTGTCATTCGAAAAAACTTACACATTATTTACACGTTTGTTTGTTTGTCCAGATTTGTATTAAAATCCTAAGGCACAGTTAAGCCCCTAAATTACGTTTAATTATTTCTCTGAGGTTTTTATGCCAGAGATCATTTCATCTATACTCAAGACAAATCGTAATGAACAAAGGATGCAAACTGTAAAGGGCAATGTCAATGGTAAAAAAAAAAATGTTAAAAAAAAGTGAAGCAGAGTGCAAAGTGRTTATTCCCCAAAAGGAAAGACACGTTTTCAAATGTTCTTTAAAATTAAACTATGTCTATTAAAAACGATTTTTAAAAAGGTCTCTGCAAGGCAGAGATTCTATTCTGAAAGTTACTTGAACACAAATGCCTAGATAATCACTTAAATTACGACAAGGTGGCGTTTAGAAAACTTAGAAAGGTGTAAAAATGCCTAGAGCAAATAACTCTCGTTCTCTTTGCTTCATTTAAAAGCCGCAGGGACTGCTCAAGTTGGTGCTTAAACTACACTTCATTCGTTTCGGCATCTCATTTCGTCAATCAGGTATTTTATACTAATCACGCCAACACCGCAGCCGTTATTTGTCTCCACAGTACGTAAGGTGAAACGGATGCAGATACCGGCAAAACCACCCCCTCTTCTCCCCCCACCCCGCGCCGTGCCGAGGCACGCAGATTTTAGAGCCTTAACTTGGAAATTCCTTCTTTCTCCCGGGATCAGCGCTTCCCTCCAGCCCCCCACCACGCTGTCACCCGCTTGCCGCTGATTTACGGCTCCGCCGCCCGCGGGCCAGTGTTTTGACTGGCGGCGCTGGCGCGTCCCGCCGCCCCTCACACCGCCCCGCTAATTGCGCCTCCTTCCCTGCTCCTCATTAGCCGGGAACGGCCGGCACAGGCACCGCGGGGGCCTTTCGGAAACCCCGACTCACACCCAGAGTTTCCCAGCGTTTGAYTGGGTTTGTTTGTTTTTAAACTGTCTACGGACCTATCTATCCGCCTCCTGCCCAGGGCGGCCGCCGGCGCCGGGCGGGGGCGGGGGCAGGGCGGCAGCGCGGGCGGGACTAACGGACTAACGGTCGCTGCGGGGGAGGGGGGAGGGACGCGGAGCACCGCCCCGCCCCGCCCCTCTCCRCCTCCCGCCTCCCGCCTCCCGCTCGCGCTCCGCCCGCGCGCGTCAGCCGTGGCGTCACACCGCCGCGAGGAGGGGCCGGCCTCCGCCGCGGGCCAATGGCGGCGCCGCCTCCCCTTCCCCTCCCGAAAGGCYGCTCAGTGCTCTCGTTGCGTGCCCAATCCGCGGCGGCACCGCCCGCACCTCCCCCGCTTCGTTTGCATATCGCGCTGCTATTGGCTGAGCGCCGCGGCCAGCGGGCGTTTCTTGGGGAGACGGGGAGGGCCGGGGCGTGTTCAGGCGGCAACCGGAGACGGCCGCCGCCCGTATTTGCGGAGCACGGCGCAGACGTCACTCTCGGGGAGGGGACAGTCAAATCAGAGGCCGGCCCCGCCCCCCGCCCACTGCGCCAAAGACCCAATCCGGCGCCGCTGAGTCACGGCGGTGATTTACACAGAGAGCCGTATATTTGCATATGCATGAGGGGCGGGGCGGGGGCTGTCACCGCCCCCTCGCCCCCGCCCGGCCCGGCCCGGCCCGGCCCGGCCCCTCGCTAATCGACCCGCTGTGTGGTCCGGGCGCGGCGCCTCTCTGCGCTGTCACCCCGGCTCTGCCATCGCGGCCGGCTCGCCCGTCATCTTTAATAACGCCAAAAATCTCGGCCAGACGGAAGCCATTAGCGACCCCCTCCGCTCTTGCTGGTCTTTATAATCTTATTAGTTTAATGGCTCACGCGGCGCGGGGCCTGTTTCCGACGGATCAAAGCGGAGGCCAACAGGAAAAACCTCCCCTCGCGCTCCCTGCGCCCGGCCCCGCCGACACCTTCCGCGCACCCGCCGCGCACCCGCCGCGGGGCCCGCGCGATCCGCTGCGCCTTTCCCTTCCCGCTTGCTTGCTTGCWTTTTTTTGTTTTTTGTTTTAAAGTATAAACCGTGAAGGCGCTACTAATGGGGCCGAATCGGATATACGCCGTGGCCGGCTGACCCCAGGGCAGCGTTTTCCGTTTAGCGGCAAAACGCTTATCTGCAGCCTGGAGACACCCCCCCCCCCCCCGCAGTAACTTCTGCCACGGTAGATTAAGCGTACGCGCACTGTGGTCCGTGACGGCGGAGCGTCGCGGGACGGCCGCTGCCAAAGGTTACCGGCCTGCCTACAGCCCCACCGCGTATTTCTCCGGGGAGGGGGGCGGAAATGTCTGTACTCATTAAAGGGAGGTAAAGGCAACGGCCGGGGAGCCGCGGGGCACAGCAGGGAGCGCAGCCCGCCGCCGCCGCGGCTTCCCCCGCCCGCAGCTCCGCACCCGCCCCGGCGGCCCCCGATTTGTGTGCGCGCACCCGCGCAGCGACGCGTGCACACACACCTAGTCTCTACACATAAAACACGTATCCATAAAGCACACCCGCCCGCACACGCATCACGTATGCACGTGCGCAAATGCTAAGGGAAAGCAAGCGCCCGCATCGAAAACGCCCAAAGCGTATCGTTTAACACCACGGGCAACGTTTCACGCGCGTGGTGGGAAGCCCCGGCGAAAGGGGAGCAGGCGTGCGCGCGTGGAGCCGTGCCTGTGTGCGCGCACACGCATACGYGTGCGTATACACGGGGAACGAAACGATTTAGCGCCCTCACAAATCTCCAGGATTTTACTTGCCGAACTTCTAAAGGTTTTTCAAGAGGGGGGGGAAAAAACATGATGGACTTTTATATCTCATAGAAAATCCATTATTTCCAGTTTTGCGGTCTGGATGACAAAATATTTAAGACATAAAAAGCCCACTTGTTGAAATACCAAGTGGTGATATATTAATATTCTAGGTTGGAAACTAAATCTCAGTGTATGCGCACACAAACTGGGATGTTTATGAACGCATGTTAATGGGCGTATGTAGATGCACAGTTTAATACTGCCTGTGCTAGTCAGCTAATAAATTGAAAACTAGACGGTGAGCATAGCCATATGCGCACAAACCACACACACAGTAAGCTTTATTTTATTAGAGGCTATTAATACACAAGCTCATAAAAATCTATCCCTATTTAAATTTTATAGCAGTCTAGGTTTAAAGTGTGCATGTTTGTGCAAGCAAAAGGAATTGGACATACGATTATACATACCCACTAAGCTATTAGATTTTTTGTGCATATGTATTAGAGAAACATACATAACGCAGATTATTATAAAACGACTTTTTATTTTTTTAAAAAAGAAACACTTGTAAATGTGAATATCCACTTAAGGGCCGCTTAAAAAGTAACAGACATTACGGTGCTTTCCCTTTCCCTGACAGCCAGTGGCGACTCCGCCAGGTTTTCTTTGTGTGTGTCTSTGTGTGTGTGTTTTTACAATATTTCCTTCTGGAAACAGATGTGTACTTTATTTCGGGAGAGCTTTCTGCTTTTTTTTYCCCCTAACCTGCTAATTCCCCGAGTTTATTCGTGCCATAGACAATAAAGCCATAAAGCTGACTGCAGAAATTTGTTTGCCGTAACGACGTGTTATTTGAGTCCCTGGTTTCGGGACTCTGGCACTTAACCAGATCAAAGAGCCCCCCTGAAAGAACGCCCTGTGATGCCGTCTGTGCGTGTGTGCAGGGAAACGCCGGGCGGCGGCGGGACGAGAGCACGGGCGGGAGCCCCTCGAGCCCGGCCGCCGCCGCGGCTCCCTGCGGCCCCCACGTCCGCCCGGGCAGGCTTCCCCGGCAGCGGCGAGCCGCGGCTCCCCGGCGGGATCCCGGGCCGCCGCTGCCCTCCCTGGCGAGAGCAAGCGCGGTGCGAGGCAGCGCGGAGCTGTCGGACGTTTCCCCGCTCTGCCGCGCCAGGTTCGGCGGGTGGCTTGGCGTCGGCGTCCCTGTGCWCTGCGGCTACCTCGACAGTTTTAAAGCACCGCGTCTAATTGCACGGCATTAGTTTTACTACCCATATTGACTCTCGAAAAGTAGATTTAAATTACGTGTTGCAGAAGTGATACTATAAACCAGCAGAAAACAGAATCCCTCCTCAAACACATTTATGGGCTGAGGCTGCAAAGATCACAGGCTGCAGGTTTTCCCTTCGGTTGAAAGGTTGTCCCAGCACGGGAAGTSATTTGATAAACCTTAAGCTGTACTTCATAATCTTTACTGCTTTATGGAGCTTTCCCCAAATCTTTAACACACTGTAACCTTTTCAAGACAGATTGCCAGACAACTTTTCGGTGTTAGGTTTACTTAATGCAGTTCTTGCGAGGAAGTGAATTTTCACGGTGCCCACATTACTGCCGGGCACTCCCTCCCCCGTGCCCCAGCCCCGCTGGGCCGTCGCCTGCAAAGATTTATGAAACCTGTTGACTTATAATATCATAGACCCGAATTTTGATCTGTCAGATTACAGCCCGCACGGTGTCTGACGCTGCCACAGGGTGAAGGGCGCTTGTCGGACGTATTCCTCTCATGAGTGCTTTCGTGCAGAGGAGCGAACTTATGATTTATTGCCATGTTCGGCCATTTCGGAAGCAAAATTAACCCCAGAATGCCTCCGACCCTTTTTGAAGTTCACGGTTTGTTTTCCTTACTGTACAGAGCGAGAATCAAAGGCTCGAAACGCCCTCTCGTGTTTATTTTCAAAAAAAAAAAAAAAAAAAAGGAAGAGAAAAGGATCTATCGGGCAATTAAAGTATCAGCTCACCGCGGCCGCAGCAACCCTACACCGGGCGGCAGCGCACCCCCGGCGCTGCGGCACGGCGCGGCACGGCACGGCCGCCCCCGTCGCGGCACGGCCCTCCCTCGTGACGTCACCGCGCCCCTCTCCCTGCCCCGGTTTCCGCCCACAAAACAGCGGCGCTGGAGCAGCCCGAGACCGGAGACTGGAGGGGGGGCGGCGGCGGGGCGCTCCGCCGCCGGGGGGCGCCCTCGCGGCGCCAGCGCTCCGCTGATTGGCGGCCCGGCGCCGGTGACGTCAGAGGCCGGGGGGATGACGGGCGGCGCGCGGCGCTGACGCAGCGGCGGCGCGGTCGCCGTCCCCGGGAGGGCGCAGCAGGAGCCCCCGCGCGACGAGTGAAGGGCGGGGGGCGGCGGCGCCCCGCGCGCCGCTTCCCTCCGGACCTGAGTCGCTTTCAGCGCCACCGCCTCCTGCCCAGCGAACGGCCCGCACGGGGGCTGCAGCTGGCGGTGACTGGGCAGAGCGGCGCCCCCGGCGACGGGCTCGCGGCCCGCGCAAGCCCAGGGCGAACAGCCGGSGCTGTGCCGGAGCCGGGCGGCGCGGCTTTCGCCGCCGCCTCCTTGCACGTGTAACTAGCAAGCGTGTAAGGATAGATGCACACACGCCTATTTCATAGGTGGTTATGCCAGTTTTGAGTGAATTCTGCAACTCCGCACGTGCGCGCCTGACGAGCGCACGGTGTCGTGGGTGATCCCTCCGCGTGACTGTCGAACTGCCGCTCTGCGCAGGGGTCGGAAGAGGCCAAGGGTGCTTTCACCGTCACAAGCCAGAGCCGCCCGGCCGCCATGGCGGAGCGCGCGCGCCCTCCGCTCCCCTCCCCGCGGGCCGCGCGCCCGGCATGCAAATCTCCCCTGATTGACACTCCGGGAGACAGCCAATCGCGCCGCACCTGGCCAGTCATTGGCCGGCGAGCTCTYAGACGTCAGAGGTGACGTGCGCGCGAACGCTGGCCAATCTCCGCCGGGAAGCAAATGAACGGCGCCGCTGCCTGGGCGGCGGGGGGGGGCCGCAGGGGCTGGCGCGCGCCGCCCCGTGGCCGGCGCGGGGGTTGCAGCGGCGCGGGCCGGGCCGGCGGCGGCGGCGGCTCCGCGGGGCCGCTCTGCACCGCGTTTTGGCGCTCTGAGTTGCCCCTTGCTGCTGGACAAGTGAAAAATGCAGCGGCCAGGCCGACAGAGGGTTTCCCCCGCTGCAGCCCGCGGCAGCCGGTTGCCCCCTTGCAATTCCCCCCTTTCTTTTTTTTTTTTTCCTTTTTTTTTAACCGTGTTTTCACTTTTCGCAAGGTCGCTTTGGGGCCGCCGGTGTGCAGCGCGAGTGCGCTGCAAGGAGCGGACTCGGAGCCTCCGAGGCGCGGCCCCGGCGGGGCACGGCGCGGTACGCGGCCGCCGCTGCCGTGCGACAGCTCCGCTCCGCGCCCGCCGAGCGCCGGCCGGGTRCCGGGGACGGCGGCTGGGAATAACTCCGCGAGCGAAGCCGCGCAGAGCTTCACGGCTTCCCCCCCTCCCGCGCCAAGGTGCACTTCTGCCCTGAATTTTGTATAATTCAGCCGATTTTTTGCATAAATTTGTCGAAAGGGAAGCGGCAATTTATTAAAGTTCGTTGGAAAAAAAGGGAAAACACGGCTCCGCTGTGACCCGCTCCCTGAAAAGGGACAGCTGTGAAGTGCTGCAGGCAGGGACAAACCCGACCTCGAGCGCGGGTGCCGCGGGCGCGCTGGGGGCTCCCGGTGC
>NW_028186379.1:5786528-5788433 GCF_003343005.1 Rhea americana
TCCCTTCTCCGCTTCCCTTTAACCCAGCTCGGGAACGTCGCCGCGGGGAGGACGGGGAGCCCCAGCCCTCCCTCCCCCGGGCTCCGCTCCCCCTTGGGGCCTGCCCCTGTTTTCATCTCGCTTTCCGCAATATTATCTTTTTAATTTTCCTCCTGGGAGGATTGCAGCCCGTTCTGTCATTTAAGTTCGTTTTAACTGACGAGGCCAATGCAGCTAGCTGGCAATTTGAACAACTTTTAGCTGGCCTAAGAAGCACACATTGCTGGTGTCCTGTTAATTCACAAGCGTGCAACGACTGTGTGTGTGTGTGYGTGTGTGTGTGTGAGGTGCAAGTGTTGCTATGTCTGTGGACGTGGAAAAAACACTTGCATTCCATGCTCAGCATTTAGAAATAATCCCATGAAACAATAAATGTGATGTTCGTGTATATCAGATAAAAGATTTTTTTTGTTTTTGGTATTTTGTTTTTTCTCACTCAGAAAAAAATAAACCGATGGTATTTATGGGACCATCCGCAATAGTTTATCCTACACTGACCTGGCACATGAAAAACATATTTCCCTGCACCAGAGAAGAGCGAAAAGCTGCCTTTGCAGAGCAATTTTGTGAAAGTTTTCCTTTGTATGGGCTGCGTGTATGTGTGTGTGTGCGTGTGCATGCGCACGTGAGTTTGTGTGCATGTGTGCACACACGGATGCGTGTGTGTTTGTAGGAGAGGTTATCGGGCGGATAAGGAGGCTGCAGGCTTTGGGAAAGCAGTGATTTTTGAGAACTCGTGTGGAGCTCCCCCCCCCCCCGTTTAAATCCTAAACAGGCATTCCAAGAAGGAGGAAACAATTCCGATTTGTTTTCATTGGAGGTTGTAAAGCAAGACCCAAACAAAGTTAGAAATATAAACCAACTGAAAGATCTCCCAGCTGTTTAGCTGCTGCTTCTAAACAAGCCCAATCTCCTTTTCTCTCTCTCCCCTCCCAGATCTCCCTGGCTTGTGGTTTCTCTCTAAATAAGGAAGGTTCCCTAGAGAATAACTCGCTGGAATTCACTCCCTCAAGAAATGACTGCATAGTTTGGTGAGAGGCGAAAGGGGCCTTGAGTCAGGGAGGGATGAGGGGAACAGAGATGGTTTTGCAGCCGAGGGGAGATACCTGCTATGGTAACACGGAGAAACAAACTCCACGCTCCAGCGCACAAGCCTGATTACCCAAGGGGCTCGGAAAGTACCCCCCTCCCATCCCTAAATAACAAGAAATAATTGACCCTGTGCAAAATTGGTCTCTTTCTCCCCTCCCCTCTCATTTTCCTGGTGCTTCCTTGGTCATTCCCAGGGACTGCAGAGGGAATCGCGCAGGCCCTGGTGTGAGCCGTATGTGCTCCCCGATGAGCTCCTTGCGGTCCCTGCCGAACCCTGGCCTCCAGCATTCCCGCTCATTTGCACATCACCTCTCACTAATCCTGTGCCTTCAACCTCTCCCAGCCCCCCTCCACCATCCCACCTCATTTTTGTCCTGTTCTTGAACCACCATTTCTTTTTTAGTCCGGCTGCCTTCCACCCTAATGATTTTGAGCATTGAGACTGGCTTTCTTCTCTGTTTTGTTTCCACCCCAGGTCTGAGAATGGGGACTTTAAACTGCTTTTGCCTTGTAGCTTGTTTATTTGCACAGTGCAAGCTGTCTGTCTGCAAGAGTGAAAACCTGAAATCCTCCGGCTTTCCCTTTTCCATGAAGCTAAGCGACTTCACAAGCATACTGTCCCCAAAAGCAGCCTGACCTGTGCCAGGGGCATTGGAGCAGGGCAGAGTACCACTCAGCATCTTTCCTACAGTGTCACAGATACAAATTTGAGGGGGCAAAAGATTCTGTGGAGGGTGGGTGTATGCTATAAACATAAAAAAGCCCAGTGACTCA